>NC_058411.1:2447761-2609580 GCF_002201575.2 Neomonachus schauinslandi | reverse complement strand
GGGTGCCGAGGCCTCTTGAAAGCGTGAGTCCCGCGGGGTGGGGAGAGCCGGCATCTGCTGCGGGGCGCTGTGTTTTCGCGGTGGGAGGGACGCTTTGGCTCGGGGGTCTGCACCCGCTGACGTGCTCGCCCGGGGCTGGCGGCGGGTGGGATTTTTTAAGCCATTATTTAAAAGTTTATACTGAGTCATTCCTCTGCAGATGAGCCTCTGACTGATTCATAATCGGGGAACTGCAGTGGCCTCGAAGGCAGGCGGGTACTGGGCTCCAATTTTGGGCAAAATGCACACATTCCACCTTTGATTAATAGTAAAGGTCAGGCTGGGCTCCCAGAGGTGCAAAAAATGAAAATGATCCGTGCCACGGTATTTAAAATTTCATCTTGAGGCGCCAGGCTATGGCTCGCGTACGCTTTGCCACGTTTTCACACTGTCACCCCATTTGGGGACATCTGTTTAATATTTGGACCTGTAGAGAGGATTCTGTGTGGAACATTCTTTACCCTTAATCTGAAAACATAGCAACAAAATGGAAATGGATGAACTGTCGTGGACGTGCTTTGAAATTTAAGAACCCTTCAGATAATGGGCCGTTGAAGGAAACAGTTTTATTTCACGTTTTTCCTGCTAAGCTCTGAATCAGATTTCAGAGAGAGATACGGTGTGTGTGTGTGTGTGTGTGTGTGTGTGCGTGCGTGTGCGTGTGCGCGCGCGTGTGTTCATTTATTTTTGTGGAGTCATAAAGGCTGTACCGAGTAGCGTTACCTTACTGCTTCTTAATTTACATTCACAGCATACAACTGAGGAGGAGCCATAATTTTTTTTTTTTTTTCTGGCATTTGCCGTGAATACACACTGGTGAAGCTTTTGGAAACGTATTCTGTAATCTTCTATATTATCTATAAAATCCTTATTTAAAGAAATGAGCAGGCGGACCATCCAGTTGGTGCTAAAAAATCTTCGCGTGTCTTTCCCATCTTTGAAAATGGCCTGTTAAAAAGACTGCATCATGTGTAGGATGTCTGGCAAAATAGTGCACAGCCATTCTATTTTCAAGTGAAAGGGGATATTTGCCTTTTTACCCTGTTGTGACTGTATAGATATATATTTAGAATTAGTGGAAAGATGAAAAATTCCTTGGCCAAGCAAAATAAGCCTTACTGGTATGGAACCTGGAAAATATATAAGATTGGAAATCCTTGTGAGTAGATGCTCGTGGCAGACACCCTGACAGACCTGGGATTCCAGCATCACTAGTTAAAATCAGCCCCCATCACGCATGAGGTTTAAGACGTTGAGGTGTCTCATCAGCCAGACGCCATCTGTTCCAGCTGTCACAGTGCAGAAGCCAGGAAAGTAGAGAGAATTGGCAGGGAGAAGTCCAGCATTTTTTTTTTTTTTTTTTTTAAGACAGTCATGTGAATTTTTCTGTGAGGGGAAAGAAGACCAATTATTTTCCTTGGAACTCTATTCATGAATTTTGGAATTAATAAGATGGCCTCACTTAATGAGACTGGTGTAAACACATTCTGCTGGAAACAGGCAATAGCAGTGGTCAGTTGTTTCTCTTAATACCGTCAAAATATTCCTGCTCTTGTTCATGCGTTGAAGAAGGTCTTTCATTTAACTGAAACACCTGGGCTGCTTCTTGCTGTTTTCCCCTGTTTTGGGATTTTGATTCTGTAAACATCCCAGCTAGAATCCCTTTATTTTTTAACTGTGCAAAGCTGAGAAAGGCCTTTCTGGGGTATTGTCAGGATAGATATGCTAATGAACTGAGGAGGAGAATGATTTATCACTCCCTTAAAGTCCTTCTCTGTGATGTTAAAGCTGTACTTCAAGAAAGATAAAACTGTCACTGTGGTGTTGCAAGTCTGGGCTGGCTCAAGCAAACAAAGGAAATTGCGTTAAATTTGCCCATCTCTATTTTCTCATCTTCGTATAGCAGGACTCTCCAAACAGCAAGTGATCTGAACTATCAAGTATTACGCAATAGCTGAGTTTCCTTGCCATGGTGATTTAAGAACTGTTAACGTGCTAGAGGAGACATCTTATGACCAAGGGCCCCTGTGTTGATTCCATAGAGTCAAGACCCCTTGTGTGCTTTTTTACAAGTGCTGGTAGAGGAAGAATTATTTTTCTGGTGGGGTGGTGGGGGAGAGTCATAATATTGACTTCACATACTGACAGAAACTGGGAAGGGAGTTACTGAGGGAGAAAGAAGGAAGTGAGGCCGGTGGATCTGGAAGGTGACCAGAGAGAGGCAGTCGAGGCCTAACTGTGGAGGTGATGCTTAAGCTTGTTCTGAGCGGGAGGAGTAGAGCCAGAGGGAGAGGCCAGATTCCTGTGGGCAGGAGGGCAGTAGAGAGGTGAATGGGGGAAGGTGCCACTTGCATCATAGCTAGAGGCTTTGGGTCCAAAGGAGGCAATGGACATAGAAGAAAATGTAATTTTAAACAGAAAGGAAAAATGTAAGAAAACTACGTGTGCCTGAGTAGTATCCATGATTCATAATTAACTAAAAAATACAAAACGGCTTTCTCATTTTAAAGAGGCTTTACTGACTGACTGTGTTCTGCACAACACTATGTTAGAGGAGTGGGGGGTGGGGAACTGACCAACCTAGGAAGGAGGGGTGAGGTTTTTATCATTAAGCAGTAAAATTTCTTGCGGCGAAAATTTTTTGTCTCACTGTGCAGACACCTTGGGCTGAGGGTGGCAGGTAGTAAGATGTCATAAATGTAGGTGACTGTCGGTTTCTCACAACTCCAAAAATCAGGTGGGAATCTCTTGCTGAATTCTGTGTCCCATGAGTGGATCATTAACTGGGAGTTGGGAATCTTTTTCTCATCCAACTTAATGTTCAATTAATGTGCCTTGAGTTCCCATAATGTTCTTGTTACAGAGCTAGGATGAGTGCGATACAGCACCTGCCTTTAAGGCCAAGGTCTGCAGAAGTCCGCCCCTGTGCACCAGGAAGGGAGATGCCTGAAACCACGGGTATTGGACCAAGACAGCACCAGGACTGAAGCCTGTGGCAGGAAGAGTGAGGAAAAGTGGAAATTTACCACCCTGCCCTCAAGGAACTGGTGCTCAGCTGGAGAGGGAAGCCCCACCAGGAGGAATCTTAAGTAGTCATAAAATGTAGGCTAAAGTGAATTAGTGGATTGTGTGGAAGACTGGAAGCATGGTGGGAATTCAGGAAAGGGGAAGCTTTTGGCTGGCTGGGGGTAGTGGGGGAAGGCGTCTGGGAGGCGGGTGTTGAGCCCCAGCATCAGGGAGGCCATTGGCCTCTTGCAGGACCCTTTGAATGGCAGGAAGAGGATTTCTCACTACCCCCTGTGTTTTGGTAAGATGAGATCTGACAATTTGCTCTCCTGTCACTTCTTGCCAGTTAGACACAGTGCTGGTGATGCTGCCGGTCAGTGGATTTCCAGTTGTGATGTTTCCTGTGCTGTCCTCTAGCTCTTAACCAGGAGCTCAAGTGGGTCAGGCAGTGTGCTACTGCGAAGGGCCCGGCCTGCACTGGGGAGCAGAGCAGTGGATGGGCAGCACACTGCTCTCTCTCCTGTTTTTGTTGTAGGTGGAGTCTCAAAAGGTGGTGGGGGGGGGAGGGGTGTAAATGTTAATAAAAAGCACCTGTTCCTCAGGAACTTGCCCCCCACCCCCACCCCCGTCAACCTACTGCCCTGTCATCTGTGCTGAAGTGACCTAAATCTCTTTAATTCTCAAGAAATAAAAAAGTCGGGTCCTATAATTTCATTTCATGATTTACGTTTTTCTAGAGCTTGTTCTGTGCTGATTTTAACTATGTTATTTTTTTAATGGAGGTGATTGGGTAACTTTTTATGAGGTCATTCTACCAAGAAAGATACCAGGCCTGCTGTTCTGATACTCTGATTTCCTTTCCAATTTAAACACTGACTCTAGGGCAAAACCCAAAAGCCTGTTTATTGGAAACTTGGTTCCTTAAATGGAGAGAAAAGCTAAATTGATAAACCAAGTAGGATAATAAAATCTTTAGGACAACAGTAGTATCAGAGTGGTAAAACCTGAGTCTCCAGGAGTCATGATAATTACAGTGAAGGTTTTGAGAGACTGGCTTTGTACTCTGGAAGGTTAATGCCCAGTAGGAGGCCTGCATACACTGGAGGTGATGAGGGCCCCGTTAGGCCTCTCCTGTCAGTGTTTGTGTCCAGAACTGCAGGTTTGGGAGAGAGAAGAAACGCGCCAGATGCCCACACAGTGATTCCGTGTGGTTTGGCTGCTAACACCTGCAGGCAGGCGGGCCTCGTAGCTGCCTCCCTTGACTGTGCCCCCCCTCTTCTGTCAGGCTTAGCTCCCTGGTTTGTTGCATTAAGAGGCTTGTATGATGGGAGACTTCATTTGACACTGTAACTTCCCTGGGTGCTTTTAATGACTTAGAAAGGAAGAACAGGAAAACTACTTTGTGTCTTTCCCTGCTCAGTAATGCCCTGAAGTCACAGCTTTATTCTAGAAATTAAATTCTTTCCTTTTTGGATTAATACAGCCTGATGTTTTGAGATGTTATTATAGGGCAAATTAAATGTTCTGATTTCAGATGGCTTTTGTGTGTGAGAAAGGGCATGGCATGGCTTTAGTATGTCTCAAGCCCTTAATGGGAGTCTAGGCCTGTTAAGTTTTAGCTTTAATTTTTTTTTTAATTTATTTTTTATCTTTTAAGTAATCTCTGCACCCAACATGGGGCTTGAACTCAACGACCCTGAGATCAAGAGTCGCATGTTCTGGGGCGCCTGGGTGGCTCGTTGGTCGGCTCAGGTCAGGATCCTGGAGTCCCAGGATCGAGTCCCACGTCGGGCTCCCTGCTCAGCAGGGAGTCTGCTTCTCCCTCTGACCCTCCCCCTTCTCATGCTCTCTCTCTATCTCATTCTCTCTCTCTCAAATAAAAAAAAAAAGAGTCGCATGTTCTATGATTGAGCCAGCCGGGCGTCCTTTCTTTATCTTAAATTTTAATACAGATTTTACGTCGTACTCAATAGTATGTCCGATTTTTTAAAAATATAAACACACTTTTTTTTTTTTAAGATTTTATTTATTTATTCATGAGAGATAGAGAGGCAGAGGCAGAGGGAGAAGCAGGCTCCCCGCAGAGCAGGGAGCCCGACGCGGGACTCAATCCCAGGACCCTGGGATCATGACCTGAGCTGAAGGCAGACGCTTAACTGACTGAGCCACCCAGGCGTCCCATAAACACACTTTGTCTCCCAAATTTTTGAGTATAGTTAATTCTCCAAAAGATGCATTTCGTTTGTCCTTGGCTTCCCTAGGATCCCCGAGGGCTTCCCTGGCATCCTACCATGTGTCCCTGGAGCTGTCCATTCCCCACCTTGAGAAGGGGAGGATCTGAATGCCAGTCCTGCCCTCTGTACTTGGGCAGGCTCTTGGTTCTCTCTGAATAGGTTTCCCCATCTTTAAAATGGGGTAGAAAGCACCATGCACATCACATGCTTGTTATGAGTGAAATGGACAATAAAGCATTCTACTGATGTTAATTTTTTTTTTTTGTAAGAGAGGGAGAGGGGGAGGGAAAGAGAGAGAGAATCTTGAGCAGGCTCCATGCCCAATGCCGAGCCTGATGCAGAGCTCGATCTCACCACCCTGAGATCATGAACTGAGGTGAAATCAAGAGTCAGTGGAATGAGCCACCCAGGTGCCCCTGATGTTAATTTTCATAACAATAACTACTAATACAATAGCTAGTCAAGATGTAGTAGAATAAGAATGTTAAGATCTTAAAATATGAACATAATATGTCTTTGCCGGGGGTATAGCTCAGTGGTAGAGCATTTGACTGCATGATATGTCTTTGCCTATGGTAAGGACTGTGGAGACTTTCTAGTCAAATTCCCTCTTTTTATATGGGAGGCTTGGAGTGTTTGGGTTAGTAACTGTCCCAAGTCAGGTAATGGCAAAGCATGGACTGTTGACCCAGACTAGAGTTTTTTCTTTACATTCTTCACTTGTCAAGATTTGCCCCAGGGAACCTGCTTGGCCTCTGTTCCAACTTAGGAGAATTGACAGTTATTTGATCAGCACACATTTGAGAGCTTAGTCAGGAGCTATGCCAGATGTCAAAGCTAAATAGTCAAGTAAGATGCTGTATGATGGCCATCCTCAAGGAGCTTCTGTAAGGTGGTGAGCCAGAAGAACCTGTGGGTTATGGCACAGTGTGGTAGATGCTGTGAGCTGCTGAGGGAGCGTGGGGTGCCGTGTAATGTGTAATGACTGGGGGGTTAGGAGGTGTTTTCCGGGGAGAACAAGCATGAGCAAGCTTGCAGAAGAGGAAGAGCATTCGCTGGCAGAGCTGCATGTCAGAGGGCCCATGAGTCTGAAGCTGTTCCCCACGGCTGTGTTTCAGGGAGAGGGCTCAGGAACTGGGAACTGGCTGCCTTTGGGGGCCGCCTCTGTGCCAGCCTAACTTTTGAAGTAAGAATCATTCCCATTTTACAGATGAGAATAACGAAGAGCAATAGACTCCATAGAGTTTGTGTTTTCATTACTGTGCCGTGTGGTCAGTTTAAGCCGAATTATAATCCAGTTTTGGATTTTGTTCACATTCTAGACTTTTTAGTTTTGCTTTCAGATTCTAGTGTTTTAGTTTTGCTGCTATGCAGTGCTTTTTAAAGAAATTGTATATTTTTCCAGTATATGTTTTTCATATGCGGCCTTTCCTTTCCTTTAACATCTGCTTTGCCTGTATTGACTTATTTTTCTAGCCGGTCTTCCCTCCATTCCTTCTTTCTCTTTTGAGTTATCTTCTTATAGCAGCAGTATTGCATTCAGTATCCTTTAACAAATTCGGTTAAGACGTTCTTTACCCTTGTGGCTCAAATGTTGCTTACATCTTGCTGAGTAGCAGTCCCAAACCGGACTTACTAATGTGTTTTCTTTCCCCTTTCCCTCTCTTAATTTACATTTAAACTGGTAGTCTAGTAATAATGATAGTATTTAGTCATTATGTCTTTATAGAGTTTTACAAACATTAGCTTGTTAGTGGTGAACAAGTCCCCGAGGCCTGGGCACTCTGTAGAGAGTGTAATGATTGCAGCCCAGCGCAGTCAAACTTCTACCCATTCATCTGGAATGTAATTATAACTACAGATTACTTACGGGAGTATAAGATAAAGGCAAGGAAGCCTTCTCCAGATTTAGCAAGAAAATGATGTTGTTGACTATTTTGGAGAAGATTTTGTGTGGCTCTTCTGCTACAACCGTTGTACAGTTTTGAACACAGAACGAGGAGGGGTCAGTGATGGCTGGATTGGGGCGAGGAGGCTGGTTGCATAGGCCTTGGTAGCTCCAGGAAGGGTTGTGCATACTGGCACGCAGCTGGACGCCGAGGCCACGAGGTTATGTTCCTGGCGTGGTAGAGGGTAGATTCCATAGTTCTTAACACTAGTTGGGCTTTTTGGGTGCATGCCATAGCACTGGATAGCAAAGACCTCATGTTTCTGGAGCCTGCTCTGCCTTCCTCAGATTGAGGAATGTTCTGGTGCATCTTGGATGGGTCTCTAGTGTTGAGATGACAAGCTTCTCAAGGACAGGGTCACTTCATCATATTTTCAGTCTAGCCTAAGATGTGCTCTGTAAAAATGAGACGAATTTATGTCTGGAAGGAGTATGGGTTTGAAATCAGACCCGATTTGAATTCTGGTCCTTCCTTTAGCTAACTATGGTGGTAAGTTACTTACCCTTTCTGAACCTCAATTTTCTCATTGATGAAAAGGTAGTTGTGAGGAATAAAAGTGAGAATATGAGTGAATGTGAGAGCCTATCATATCATAAGTGGTAATTCCTCTCTTCCCTTTCCTGAGTGATTTCCTAAAGGGAAAACATGCCTTGCTAGCAAGGTGAATGACAGGCTCTCTTAGAGTATGGCTTGGCCCTGAAAGCTACAAGGTAAGTGTAGAAGCAGCGTATTATTGGACTATAAAGAAATTATTCGTAATAAAGAGTAAAATGATTTTTAGAAAAGGAATTTTTGCATGTGATGATTTTTGATAAAATTTTTTTTTTTTAAGATTTTATTTATTTATTTGAGAGAGAGAATGAGAGACAGAGAGCATGAGAGGGAAGAGGGTCAGAGGGAGAAGCAGACCCCCCGGTGAGCAGGGAGCCCGATGTGGGACTTGATCCTGGGACTCCAGGATCATGACCTGAGCCGAAGGCAGTCGCTTAACCAACTGAGCCACCCAGGCGCCCATTTTTGATAAAATTTATATTTAATTTTAGTACATTATTTTCTTTTATTATTTAGCAGAATAACATTCTTCAATTCATTCCAGTCTCTGTTCAAATGTCACTTCTTCCAGGAGGTCGTCCCTGTACACCCTAATTAAAATACTCCATGCTGTAACTCTAGTCTCTTACCTTGCTTTTTAAATTCGTAGCAGAAAATTTTTGTTCATCATCTTAAGCCATATACTAGAGAAGTGCCTGGTGTGTGGTAGGTACTCAAGTATTCGTATGGATGAATCAATATATTATAGTCTAACCACATTTTCTTTTATTGAGGCAAAATTCACAGAACATGCAATTAACCATTTTAAGTGTGCAGTTCAGTAGTACTTAGCATATTCACAGTGTTGTGCAACCACCAGCTTTGTCTAGTTTCAAAACTTTTTCATCACCCCATTAAATAATCTTATACCCATTAAGTAATCATTCCCCATTCTCTCTTCCTCCCGACCCCTGGGAACCTCTAATCTGCTTTCTGTCTAAGGATTTGCCTTCTCTGGACATTTCATATAAAAGGGATCATACAGTGTGTGACCTTTTATGTCTCGCTTCTTTCACTTAGTGTAATGTTTTTGAGGTACAGCTACATTGTAGCGTATATAAGTATTTTGTTCCTTTTTATGGCTGGATAATATTCCATTGTGTGTGTGTATACCACAAATTATCCATTCATCCACTGATGAACGTTTAGATTGTTTTCCCCTTTTGGCTATTATGAACAATGCGTGCAAGTTTCTGTGTAGACAATGTGTTTTCATTTCTCTTGTGTGAAATACCTAGGAAATGGAATTGCTGGGTCATACAATAATTCTGTGTTTAACTTATTTCTACAAGCAATGTACTAGGTTCCAATTTCTGTACATCTTCGCCAACATTTATGTATGTATGTATGTATGTACATAAGCTATTCTGGTGGATGTAAAGTGGTATTTTCATTATAATTTTGTATTTCCTTAATGGCCAGTGATATTGAACATCTTTGAATTGTATGTCTTTTTTTGGAGTGATACCCATTCAAACCCTCTGCCCATGTTTTATTTATTTTTTTAATTAATTAATTTATTTTTTGAAGATTTTATTTATTTATTTGAGAGAGAGAATGAGATAGAGCATGAGAGTGGGGAGGGTCAGAGGGAGAAGCAGACTCCCCGCCGAGCAGGGAGCCCGATGCGGGACTCGATCCTGGGACTCCAGGATCATGACCTGAGCTGAAGGCAGTCGCTTAACCAACTGAGCCACCCAGGCGCCCTCTGCCCATGTTTTAGTTGGGTTGTTTATCTTTTTGTTGTTGGGTTGTAAGAGTTCTTTATATATTTTAAATATTAAACCCTAATTAAGTATGTGGTTGACAAATATTTTCTTCCATTCTGTAGGTGTTTTTTTCACATGCTTAATAAATGCCCTTTAATGCACAGAAGTTCTTAATTCTGATAAGGGCCAATTTATTTTTTTTCTGTTTGTTGCTTGTGCTTTTGGTATCAAATCTGAGAATCTGTTGCCAAATCTGAGGTCATGAAGATTTATCTCTATATTTTATGTTTTAGCTCTTCTATTTAGGTCTTTGATCCATTTTGAGTTAATTTTTATATATGGAGTGAGCTAGGAGTCCCACTTCATTCTTTTTTTTTTTTAAAGATTTTATTTATAAATTTTTTTTTTTTTAAGATTTTATTTATTTATTTGAGAGAGAGAATGAGAGACAGAGAGCATGAGAGGGAAGAGGGTCAGAGGGAGAAGCAGAAAATGTGGGACTCGATCCCGGGACTCCAGGATCATGACCTGAGCCGAAGGCAGTCGCTTAACCAACTGAGCCACCCAGGCGCCCCCACTTCATTCTTTTGTATGTGGTTATACACTTGTCCCAGCACCATGTGTTGGACTATTCTTTCTCCATTGGATGGTCTTGGCACCCTTGTTGGAAATCAGTTGGCCATGGATGTTTGAATTTATTTTTTGGACTCTCAGTTCTGTTCTCTTGGTCTGTATGTCTGTTCTTATGCCAGTGTTTTAATTACTGTAGCTTTGTAGAAAGTTTTGAGGTAGTAAGAGAAGTATGAGTCTTTCAACTCTATTTTTCTTTTTCAGTATTGCTTTGACTACTTGGGACCTCTTGCGGCTTCATATTAATTTGAGGATCAGTTTTTCTCTTTCTGCAAGAAAAGGTCATTGGAATTTTGATCAGGATTGCATTGAATCTGCTTTGGGGAGTTGCCATTGTAACAATACTAAGTCTTCAGATCCATGATTGTGGGGTGTCTTTCCACTTATTTACATCTTTAATTTCTTTTAGCAAGATTTTGTAGTGTCAGCGTACGAATCTTTTACCTCCTTGGTTAAATTTATTCCTAGATATTTTGTTCTTTTGGATGTTTTTTACATGGAATTGTTTCCTTAATTTTCTTTCAGATTATTCATTGCTAGTGTATAAAAACACAACTGATTTTTGTGTGGTGATCATACACCCAGACTTTGCTGAATTTGGTTATTACCTCTAGTAGTTTTCTTTTTTCTTTTCTTTTTTTTAAGATTTTATTTATTTATTTGACAGAGACACAGCAAGAGAGGGAACACAAGCAGGGGGAGAGGGAGAGGGAGAAGCAGGCTTCCCGCTGAGCAGGGAGCCCAATGTGGGGCTCAATCCCAGGACCCTGGGATCATAACCTGAGCCAAAGGCAGATGCTTAATGACTGAGCCCCCCCAGGCGCCCCCTCTAGTAGTTTTCTGGGGTTTATGGGATTTTCTATATATAGAATCATGTCATATGCAAATAGGGATAGTTTATCTCTTTCTTTCCAATTTGGATACCTTTTTTTTTTTTTCTTTTTCTTGCCTAATTGCTCTAGCTACCACTTCTATAGTGTTGAATAGCAGAAGTGAAAGCAGACATCCCTATCTTGTTCCTGGTCTTAGGGGAAAGTTTTCAGTCTTTCACCATTGATTATGAACTTAGGTGTGGGTTGTTTGTTTTGTTTTGTTTTGTTTTTTTTTAAAGATTTTATTTATTTATTTGAGACAGAGAGAATGAGATACAGAGAGCATGAGAGGGAGGAGGGTCAGAGGGAGAAGCAGACTCCCTGCCGAGCAGGGAGCCCGATGCGGGACTCGATCCAGGGACTCCAGGATCATGACCTGAGCCGAAGGCAGTCGCTTAACCAACTGAGCCACCCAGGCGCCCTGTTTTGTTTTTTAATAGATGCCCTTTATCATGTTAAGGAAGTTCCCTTCAGTTCCTACTTGGCTGAGTGTTTTATCGTGAAAGGATGTTGCATTTTGTCACATGCTTTCTGTGTGTCTATTGATATGATCATGTGGTTTTTTCCCCCCTTATTCTATCAGTGTGGTGTATTTACGTTAATTGATTTTGGTATGTTGAACCACACTTGCTCTCCTGGGATAAATCTCACTTTGCCGGGGTGTATCATCCTTTTAATGTCTTGTTGGATTTGATTTGCTAATATTTTGTTGAGATTTTTACATCCAAGTTCATAAGGGATATGGGTTTTTAGTTTTCTTGTGGTATCTTTGTCTGGCTTTTGTATCAGGATACCAACTGCATTTTGATTGGACATCCTATTTCTTCAGAATTTTGAAAACTTTCCTGTCCTCAGTAGTGTGTAGAAAATTCAAGAAGGGTTTTGAAGCAGACAGGTTGATGATGATCATGCCACATACCTCCCTGCTTCCCAACACAAGGCTGCCCTTCATGGCCTATCACTGGGAAAATCCTGGCTGACATGACCACCATAACTCTGTGTCCACCAGTGGAGAAGGGAGGAGGGGACACTATTCCTGTTGCCAGGACAGGAGAGAGATATGCTTGTCATTTTCTGAAAAAGCTACAGATTGTCCCAGATAATGACTGCTGAGTAACAAACTGTCCTAAGCATCAGTGACCTAAAACAGCAGTAATCTATTTTTAGATCTCATGGTCCTGTGAGTTGATCAGGCAGGGTTCAGCTGGGTGATTCTTCTGCTCTGTGTGGCATTAACCTAGGTCACTCACTGGTATTTATCTGGCATCTGGTCTGGAGTCCAACATGGCTGGATGGTTGGAAGGCCTGGCTTAGTGGTTCTTCCCTTTCCAGGTACTGTCAGGGCCTCTGCAGATGGCCTCTCTGCCAGGGTGGGTGGACTTCTTACCTGGCAGCCTAGGACTCCTACGGTGAGTTTTCTGGGAGAGGAAGCAGAGGCTGACGCATTGGTGCACCATTATCCCTGCTCTGTTCTATTGGTCGAAGAACCCACAAGGTACTCCCGGTTTAAATAGGGAGAGGGGACACATTGCCTAGCTCTTATTGAAAGGAGTGTCAAGGAATTTGTGTCCCTCGTTAACCCACTGTATGTGTGGTGGTTCGGTTCTAGTGCTATCAGCAGTGTGGGTTGTATATACTTTGTAAGACAGGCTTTTGTGGGCTAAAATGGAAACCCCAACTGTTGTGTGTTACCTGTTTTCTGTGAGAAAATGCATTGTGTTCTCAACCAAGAATTCATGAATAAAATTTTGGAATACACCCATTCATAAAATGGTAATAAAATGTAGGTTTTTTCCTACTTAATCAGCAGGCATCCTTGATCATATGTTTGTCAGGAGTTTTTCAAGTACAACTTTGGGTCTGTAAATTTTCCCTTCCTGTTAGTTCATTTATTTTTTATTTAATTCTTTTTTAATTTTGAATAGGCTTCATGCCCAGTGTGGAGCCCAAGGTGGAGATTGATCTCATGACCCTGAGACTTGAGCTGAGATCAAGAGTCTGACACTTAACTGACTCAGCCACCCAAGCGCCCCTCCTATTAGTTCATTTAAAAAAAATATTTGAAAATTCACTTTCATTTTGAAGAGTATTGTGGAATTGAAGTTTGTATTTCTTTCTGTTCTTAAAAAAAGCTCCATTGAGAAAAAATTAGTAAGCCTACATATCCTAAATTTCCTGTGTTCACCCTATCATTCTAGTAAATCCCCGAGAGACTTATTAGAATTAAGTTATGGCTGTTTATGTAGAAAAGTGTGGGATAATTTGACAGCTTGTGAAGAGGTGTGTACACATTAGTTGTAACATGGAAGTCGCATTTTCTGTAAACCCTGCTTTCTCAGCCTTTCTCAGCTGATTGTTGCAACACTATTTGAGCAAGCAAATGTGATGAGGTCATAGAGGAGTGAGAGAGTAGATTTAAATAACGAAAGAAGAAATCTGCATCTGTATGGGGACTGATGAGGGTGGAGAGGGGAAGAGCTGTGTCTGTGTTCCCTGTGGGCCCTTTGCTTGCAGCTGCACAGAGAGCCCTGCCAGATAGAGCACGGCCATTACTGCATCCCTGGCCAGGAGGCCAGCCACCGTGTGAGCTGCCCGGTCCTGTTTCCCAAGCATACTGTGCCTTTGTTTCCAAATACCCATCACTCCTGGGCATCTAACCACCTGTTCAAAGTAGGCATGAATGAAGAGAAACAACCTCTTTAATTGGGTGATACACCAGAGTGCCTGACTAGTGCACGAAATTTCAGGGAGTCTGGGAGTTCCTGAATCCTCTTCTGTCATGCCTGAGGTCAAGAGCCTGTGGTCTGGATGGTCTGAGGACTTTTATAGCAGTGACGTTTCATGCACACACATGCCCATTTCTCATTCTGCCCTTTTATGAATTCCAAAAGTGTGCTGACCTTTGACATATCATCAGGAGAAAATACTTGCTCTCTGCATGTCTTTGGGGATGCTTCTTTTGATACCACTTGCCTTTTTCACTCACCATCACCTTCAAGATTCTCTACACCATAATGTGGTGACTGTGGCCTGGAGGTGACCAGCATCGGGGCTGAGGAAGGGTAATGAAACTGGAGGATTGGGGAGGGTGGTAACCCAGACAGGGAGGATGGGGCCAGGAGGGCAGCGGCATTTCACACAGTTGATAATGTTGCCTGTCTTCTCTCTGCTCTGGTTCATATAAACAGGGTGTTTACTTGTGTTAAGATAATTTAAGATAGTTACCCTTGCTTTTCATTTTGTCTTAGGGTTCTTGGGAACTGCATCAGATTTTAGTCACTTTTGCTTGGAGTGGAATATATAAGGTATAGTTTAACCCGAACCAATTGTCTGTGAGGCATCTTCATTGAAGATTTCATATCCAATTCTGCATATGAAAAAAGGCTCTTAAAGCTTTGACATTGTTTTTTTTTTTTAAGATTTTATTTACTTATTTGAGAGAGAGAAAGTGAGCACAAAGGGAGAGTGAGAGGGAGAAGCAGGCTCCCCACTGAGCAGAGATCCCAGGGCCCTGGGATCATGACCTGAGTCGAAGACAGATGCTTAACCGACTGAGCCACCCAGGTGCCCCAAGCTTTGACATTCTGTTCTTCTAAGTGTAACACTACAAGTGTAAAAGTTTCTAAAATATATAGAATGGTGGAAAGCATGGAAGAGTATTTGTTGGTGCTGGAGAGGTTGAGTAAAGGAGCTGGTGGCCTCCCTGCGGTGGAGGGACAAAAGATTTAAGTAGGAGTCGGGCCCCACAAGCTAGGCCCCACCAGTCTTTGTGACCCTGGGCAAATTGTTTAACCTTTAAAGCCCCTGTCTGCTTTCATGGTAGTTGGCTTAAGGGCCAAGATTGAGGTGCCAGCCAGGTCAGTTTCCGGTTGAGGGCTCTCTTCCTGGCTTGCAGATGGCCTCCTTTTAACTGTATCCTCACATGGTGGGGAGTGAGAGACAGGAAGCAAGCTTTCTTCTGTTGGCCCTTAATTACCTGCCAAAGGCCCATCTCCAGATACATCACAGTAGGAGTTAGAGTGCCACTAGATAAATTTTGAGGGCCATAATTCAGACCATACATAGTATTCTGCCCTCGACCCCCCAAATTCATGTCCATCTCACATACAAAATACATTCATTCCATCCCAGCAGCCCCATAATCTTAATATAACCTATAAAGTCCAAAGTCTCATCTAAATATCTAAATCAGATGTGGGTGAGCCTCGAGGTATGAATTCATCTTGAGGCAGAATTCCTCTCCCAACTGTGAACCTATGAAACCATGTAAGTTAGGAGCTTCGAAAATGTAATGGTGGGGCAGGCATAGAATAGCTGTTCCCATTCTGAAAGGGAGAAATAGGAAAGAAGGCAGGTCCCAAGCACGTCCACACTTAGCCAGGCAAGTTCCATTAGATCTTAAGGCTTGAGAAGAACCTCTTTGGTTTGATTCCCTGCTTTGTCGACCCTTTGGGGTGGAGGTCCTGCCTCTTCTGGTTGGGGGTTGTGGCCTCAAGTCTCTAGGCGACTGCCATCTGGCCTGTTGAAATTTGGTGATGGCCACCCACCTTGGAAACTGAGGAGGCGACCCTGAGGATCTCTGCATGGCCTAAAAAGCAGGGGGTGGTGCAGGTTACAGGATGAGTAAGTTAGCAAGCTAACACACAGGTCAGAATAGGACTCTTCGGTTTCCATGAGGAATTTTACCAAACAAGCCTCTCCAGAGAACTGACGTTAGGGATTTGCTGGGCTGGAGTGCATACGGGTCGTACCAGAAATGACCCGAGACTGGGTGTGGAAGATGTTGGCTAATTCAGAATTTTGGAAGCAAAATTTGAGTTCAGGTGGCATTAAGGGGCAGATTTGCATTGTGGAAGGCCTATTCTGTCTTCTTTGGATGGGTGTGTCCAGTGGAAGCTGGCAGACATCTGTGGGGGGAGCAGGCTGCATGACCACTAATGTCCCTTTCAATCTTAGGATTCAGTGAGCATAATTTAAAATCCACAATTTGATTTGTGTGTGCAGATTCTACTCCATTCACGAATTGATACCATAGTGTACGTAGAGCATAAGGGTTAGAACTTCTTTTTGCATAGTCTTCTACTAAATATTTGTTTCTGTCAGCTGGTAGGCAGCAGTACCTCCTAGTTTTGCACTTATGTGTGGTTGTCTTGTAGGACTTTGCCTTTAGTGTGGTATGTCTAGGATTTCAGTGGTTTCAAGGGAGGAGAAAATGCTTATAACCCACAGGGCCTGGGATAGCTGGGGTATTCTGTCCCTAGGGAATTTAGTAACAATTCCTGGTCAGGACTGGAAGCCTCCCAGACACCTTTGATAGAATACAGAGACTCTAGTGGAAGTCCTGACCGGGCTTGCGGATGCCTTCTCAAGAGTCTTACTTTATCAGTGATTTCTTTTCTCCTAATGGTTTCCATGTCAGTGATTCTTTTTTTTTTTTTTTTTTTTTTTAAAGATTTTATTTATTTGACACGGAGAGAGAGAGCACAAGCAGGGGGAGCGGCAGGCAGAGGGAGAAGCAGGCTCCCTCCTGAGCAAGGAGCCTGATGCGGGGCTCGATCCCCGGACCCTGGGATCATGACCTGAGCCGAAGGCAGATGTCTAACCAACTGAGCCACCCAGGTGCCCCTCATGTCAGTGATTCTGAATCCTGGCTGCACATTAGAATTATTAGAACCACAAAAGCTGGGGGCCCCACTTCAGATGATTTCAATCAGTTAAGACCCCAGAAATCTGATTTAATGGCTTTTTTTTTTTTTAAAGATTTTATTTATTTATTTGACAGAGAGAGACACAGCGAGAGAGGGAACACAAGCAGGGGAGTGGGAGAGGGAGAGGCAGGCTTCCCGTAGAGCAAGGAGACCGATGCGGGGCTCAATCCCAGGACCCCGGGATCATGACCTGAGCCGAAGGCAGACGCTTAACGACTGAGCCACCCAGGCGCCCCTTTAATGGCTATCTTTGAAGAGTCCCGAGGGATGCTGACACTGAGCCAGGCCTGAGAGCCTGTGGTTTAGTGGAAGGAGCACACTTTTTCCTCCCACAGGGGATGATCCCATCAGCAGCACCTTTCCAGGTGCCTTGGACCTGCTGGTTCCCAGTCTGAGTTTTCAGGGTTTCCTGATGGGCATGCTCACGGGTATGAAGCCCCATACAGGCTTTAGGCAAGAGAAGCAGGGCCAAACCCTGCCTCTCCTCCTCAGCTTGAGTCAACTTAAGCAAGTTACTTGACCTTCCTGAGCGTCAGGTCCCTGCAGTAAAATAAGGACAGTAAAGCAGGGACCCAGTTCCCCAGCCACAATTGTGAAGCCCCAGAGCCTCTGAAATGGAATGATACTGTCATATATTTGGTGCCAAAACCTGAGCTGAAGTGATGTGATGTTATATATAATCTCTATTCCACTTAGTATGAATATTCCTGTATTTTACTGCAGACTGTTAATAAATGTGTTTTCTTGTGGACGCTGTCCCGGACTTCACTGGTGGCGTTATGTTAAGATATACACACACAGTATTTCCTTTCTAAAACCCAAAAAAGAATTCTAAACTCTGAAACACATCTGGGTTTGGTTTGGGTAAGAGATTGTGGAGCTGAGGAGATGCAGCTGATAGGTGGCTGTAGGGAGTGAGTATATATCAAATTTACATGTCAGTATGTATATAAAACTCCTGGAAGCATCCAACAAATGCGGCTATTAGTGCTCCTTTAATTCCTCCATTTGTGTGTTTATACTTTCCCCATCTGGTTTCTTTGATTTCCCAGTACCTTTATATTTGGCATACCAGACTTTATTCTTCAGATAATTCAGTGTTTTCCATAAATTGTAAGTAAAGTGAATCTGCAACTGGGTATCTGTCATCCACTCTGTGCATGTATCTGGGCTGGATGTCATGGCAATGTGTATATGACATGGTCCCTGCTGACCAAGAGCTTAGAAATTAGTCCTAGAAAGAGAAAATGTGGACGGTTTTTTAAAAAGAATCTATTGAATAACTTTTCAGGCCAAGAGGCCTGGCCTCCTGGCAAGCTTTCATAGAAGAGGTGGAATTCGGGGCGCCTGGGTGGCTCAGTCGTTAAGCATCTGCCTTCGGCTCAGGTCATGATCCCAGGGTCCTGGGATCGAGCCCCGCATCGGGCTCCCTGCTTGGCGGGAAGCCTGCTTCTCCCTCTCCCACTCCCCCTGCTTGTGTTCCCTCTCTCTCTCTTACTCTCTGACAAATAAATAAATAAAATCTTTTAAAAAAAAAAAGAAGAGGTGGAATTCTTGTGAGCTTGAAGGACCCTTTGCTTTAGAATGATAGGCTCTTAGAATGTTAGTGCTCAGCCTTTCACCCCGTGGTGCAGCCTCGGGGTGGGGTGTGGTGGCTGAGGGTGTGGACCTCTCACTGCATGGTGGCTCTGGGCAGTCTCTGACCTCGCTCAGTCTCTCTTCTGACATTTCTGTGTGCGATGACCACTGTGTGTATCACAGAAACATGCACAGATGGAGCTTTTGATTTGGAGGAGGTGACCCTCTGAAGTTGGCTAAAAATTCAGAGACATTTTCACTTCTGTACCTTTATAAATAGCTCCCTCCCCCTTTACTTATTTTTCTCTGTGGAGACTTAGACTCTTGGGTTCTCCGATACTCTTTGGTGCGCAGTAGTGGACAGTTACCAGCAGTCCCGAACTTCCCACTGGGAGGCCCCCTAGCGACACAACAGTGGACGCGTGACGAGTACCCCTTCGCAGGGCGGAGGGCACAGCATTCGGAGGCAGCCTGTTCTTAACACATGGTTTTTGTGGTCTGTTTTATCTGAAATCAGTATGAAGTTTACATTTTGTTGTATAATATGTGTTTAATGTTACAAACCTCTAAAAATCTTTCTGCTTATCAAAACTGACCTTCGGGCCGAGATAATGTGCCCCTGCAAGCCGCTGCACTCTGAGAAGCACGAGAAGAGATTTTGACCTTCTGTGGGCAGAGCAGAATCTGTATCAAGACTGACCCATCTTGAAGCCCTTAATTACTTGTCCTCAGGGCTTTTTTTGACCCGTAAGGGTGTATTTGCACCACATGTACATTTGGTGCGTTTTGGTTTAGATAATTTAGGTAATTGGCAACTAGTTTTGATCTTATTATCAAAAATTTTGATCTGGATTCCATCATCATCGGTCCCATCGAGGGTCATTTGGAAACTGAGACTCACTGGATGCTTGCTCTGGGTTCGAATGCTCTGGGACGGGGAGAGAAAAGTCACGACCTCAGAAACTCTGTGGTAAACTGATGTGGGAATCTGATACTACAAATGTCTTAAGTGATTTCAAGCGGGTAAGACTTATTAACTTGTTTGTAGAGAGCAGTGTGCATAAAAACAATGGTAGGTAGAAGAGAATGCCCAAGTAATTGACTGTTAACTAACTGGCTCTTAGTCCTTGAAGCCAGCACCTTCGAACAGGGGTTCGGCCCTCACAGCAGACAGGCCCGCCTCGGGGACACCTCAGGGCCTGCAGCCCTAACTGCACTGCCCGGAGGTTTCTGTGGGCCTCTCCCCGGGCTGAGGAGGTGGTACGAGGGAGCTGCTGGCATTCAGCCACGTCCGTGATTATACCCAGTCTTACCCATGTAAGAACAGCTCTACAAGGCTGTGTTTTCCTGTGTGTCTGAAAGGGCTTTGGTCAGTACAGGCATTTTACTTGCAGGATCTCCATCCTGTAGAGGTGGAGAGGCTTGGTAATGAGTTCCCTCACCCGGAGTGTGAGGCAGCCCTTCCAACGATTCTCACATTTAGACAGACTCTCTCCAAAGGAAATGTTAGCATTTCTTGATGTTATGGTTCAAAACCCTACCAGGATGGTTTGTGTGTGTTAAGTACCTGTTTTGCTTTCGGTTTCACTAGAGGATGTAATTTGGGCCAGTTGTTTTTAAGTGAGCATTTCAAACTTAGAATTTGATCCCTGTTTCCTTGGTTGTGTTAATAATAGGAAAAGACCACTTGGTCTCTAGATAATTGTTCCCCGGGGGGGGGGGGGGGGGCAATTTTGTTCTCCCAAGGGACATTTGGCAATGTCTAGAAACTTGCTTGGGGGGGGGGGTGGAGAGGGGGTAATGCTGCTGGTATCTAGTGAGTACAGGCCCGGAATGCTGTAAATGTCCTACAATGCTCAGGACATCCCCCCCTGACAAAGAATTATCTGGCCCAATATGGCAATAGTGCTGTGGTTGAGAAACCTGGTGTAGATGGTCAAAGCTGTTCTTGATTTCCAGATGTATGACTATTAAGATTTAATATTTTTGCAAGGTGAGGTGCTTTCTACAAAAATTCAATCTTTAGTCATTACATGAGATCTTAAGGAGTCAAAAAAATCTTTTTAACAGAGTGCAGTTCTACTAGAAGTATGTATTAAAGTCAGCAGAGGGAACTGGGAGATCAGAGTGCCTTCAACAGAAGCCCAGATGTCCATCACTCCGTTTGGATAAACTCCCTGAGATACCATAATTTACACTGAAACTTTGGTTAGCAGGATGGGAATTTTTGAGAAGGTACCATTAGAAAAATAAAAGAATTTTCCAGCTGTGGTTCCCAAGTTCCCCAAGACTTGTTTTTAACCCATAACTCTCTTTGAGCTCTAGCCCCATGTATTTATTTAAAAGCAATTGACGGGGGCGCCTGGGTGGCTCAGTCGTTAAGCGTCTGCCTTCGGCTCAGGTCATGATCCCGGGGTCCTGGGATCGAGCCCCGCATTGGGCTCCCTGCTCAGCGGGGAAGCCTGCTTCTCTCTCTCCTACTCCCCCTGCATGTGCTGTCTCTCTCGCTGTGTCTCTCTCTGTCAAATAAATAAATAAAATCTTTAAAAATAAATAAATAAATAAAAGCAATTGACGGAGTCCTCAGTGTGTGCCAGACACCTTGCTAAGTGCCAGGGACACAGCAAGAAACAATGTAGGCAGCTTCCCATTATCATGAAGCCTGTATGATACAGCAGGGCTTGAGGACAGAGAGGGAAGTCCAGATGCTAGTTCCAGAATAGAGCAGGGTTGGTGGGAAGGGGGTGAGTTGAGAGTGAGCCACTTGAAGTAGCTGGTCTTGGGGGAGCTTGCTGATGAGAGCCTTGCGGGAGGGGGCGTTTTCAGCCCTGAGTAAGAGTGGTCAGACACGACTGAGGTACTTGTTGTTGTCCCTTAGACGTCACCCGACCTGTCCCCAGTGAACTCTGAACTCTTGATCCTTGCTACCCATATCCAGTTGCTTAAATGAGAACACTGGGGAGCATTCCTTGATCCCTCTCCTTGTTTCCCTTTCGGTCTATGGCTCAGGTCTGTGTCCTGCTTTTTCCCCACCTCCCTGGTTCCCAGTCAGGTCCAGCCCTCTTGCCTGTACCGGTGGCCCCTGACTGGTCTCTCCACTTGTCCCAAGTTACTCCAGGCCCTTCCCCGCATAGCTTCCACCGAGGTCTTTTAGGTTGCCTCCCGCCCTTCACTACAGTGGCTTCCCACTGCACTCAGAAAATATAGCCCGAGGCCCTGTACAGCCTCCTCACTAGGCCCTATGCAGCCCTTCTGACTGAGCTCCAGATGATCTAGCCTCCCTGTGCGCTTCTTCCCAAAAAGAATCTGCCTGCCCAGAGGTTGTGTCCATTCTCCTCTGGACTAGGGCCTGTCCTGCCTGTGTGTTCATCCCTCTTCCTCGGGGGGTGGGGGGGGTGGGGGTGGGGGCTGGATCCTATCATCCTGCCCCTCCACTCTGGATTCCCGTTGCTTTGTTTCCTGCAGGCGCCCTCAGATGTCCATGCCGTGCTGAGTCCTTTTATGTTGGCCATCATTAGTTGAGAAATCACTCACCTGGCTACATTTCACGTGGAGGAGGAGTGGGTGATTCACAGGGACCCACCCTCCTTCCCGCAGAGTTGGGGTTTTTGCATAGGGGATTTTTCTGTCAGTTATTTTTTCCTCACCTTTTGGAGTATTAAAATAGCGGTGGCCGTAGGGCGTGTGCGTGTGCGCGCACGCGCGTCTGTGTGTGTGTGTGTGTGTGTGTGTGTGTGTGTGTGGAGGGGGCAGTGACCACACCTCCTGGGAGTTCTCTGATCCCTACGGCTGGCTTATATTCCACCCTGTTTTCACAGAGGACAGAAAGATAGTTATGTACTGATTTTGTCAGTAAGCTTTTAAAGTAAAGCATGGTGAGTTAGTAGGTTTTTCTTACTACAGAACAGGAAATGGACAACCAGTGCCCCAGTCTGGCACAATTACTCCAGCATGCATACTGGTGTGCGAGGAAGTTAGGGTAGTACACCTCTCTGCCCTGCTGGTCCTTAAGACAGACCTGAGATAAAGTTTTGTTAGATACAGAAGAACACATACTCCAGGTATTTATCATTGAATAATAGTGCATTTATTTGGCTCAGTTTTTTGGATGAGCAGGATGTAGGAAGTGGGCACAAAGAATCTGTTTGGCCTTGTTCCTTATTTGCCACAGGCTGATGCTGGAGAATTCTTTTAAGTTTCCACATAGAAAATGAGTATGAAAGAAGGCCCATACCAGTCAGGAGTTAGAGGGGTTCCCAGGTGGCCTCTGAGAGAAGGAAATGCCTACGAAGTTATTTAAGATGATTGGTGACAGAGAAACTTCTGAATTTGTCTAGCAGGTGGATCCCAGACATAGAGCTATTTTACAAGAAGTAATAAGCTGGAAATTCTGAAAATACATTTTCCTAAAGAGGGAAAATACATCCTCTTAACAACTGATTGAGGTTTCTAGAAAAATTTGAGTCCTAGTCTCAATTTTGATTGTTTTGAGCTTGCTGATAAGATTGGGTTTTTTAAAGCTTACGTATCTCCTGGAAACTGAATCTATACCATGTGAGGATTATTTTTAGGTTCTATAATAAAATCTTTCACATGGTAGAATTTTAAAGACCCGTGTGGACAGGAACAGGTCTTTGAAGGGAAACCTTAGTTTGGCTTGAAAAGTTCATCTAATCGAAAATAAACCAAGGAGGTTCACCCGTCTAACTCCAGACAGTCTTCATGTGTTCAGGAAGCTCATCAGAAATCTGCTTTACCAAAACCAAATTCTTCGCTACTTGTGATAGAAAATGCTTAAATAAGCAATTTAAAATTTAACACACTGTACTTAAAGGCAATCAGTTTAAAAGATTCATGGACAAAGCACTTTATGTGTATTAGTATTATATAGTAGGTGACATGGGATAGAATAGCTTTTTCTTGCCTGCAGAGAACATGCAGTCTGAGGAGGGGCAGGCATGTGACAGTATGAGCTGTCAGATAAGACGGAAGAGACAGAAGGTATGATAGAGTAATAGTAATCACGGTAGAAGTAGAGGCAGAAGCATCGTAGAATGGGACATCAGATCACAATGTGCGAGTACTGGTTTTTAAAGCAGAGGTTGGCAAACTACAGGTCTAAGAATGTTTTTTATGTTTTTAAAGGGTTGTAAAAATAAGCAAAGAAGAAAATGTAACAGACCATCTGGCCCTTTATAGAAGAAGGTTGGCTGACTCTTGGCTTAAGGGGTCAGGAAGTGCTTTACAAAAACTAAAATTTGAGCTGGTATTTTATAGGATAAAAATAACATTTTGATTTTCAGGGCAGCAAGGTTGAGGGTGGGGGTGTTGCTGTGGGAGGTCCAAAGTGAGAAAAGACATGAGGCAGGGCAAAAGTACTACAATGGGGTGGGGAGGGCTGAGAGTGGGCTGAGTATGTGAGGACTGGGGGAGGGGAGGAAACAATCACAGCTCCTCTTTTTAAAAAAAAAAATTGAGAGAGAGCACAAGCACGGGGAGTGGCAGAGGGACAGGGAGAAGCAGGCCCCGCATTGAGCAGGGACCCCGATGTGTAGGCTCTGTTCCAGGACTCTGGGTTAATGACCTGAGCTGAAGGCAGACGCCTAACCGACTGAGCCACCCAGGTGTCCCATCACAGCTCCTCTTAAGTAACAACAGTTCTCAAGTGAGAGGTGAACCATCAAAAACTTCTGAGTAGGAGAATGTCAACGTCATAATTAGAGTTAATTGTGAGAAACTGAGGTAAATATTCCATTTTTTCTGAGATATGCTCTCCTGATCTGTTCTTTAGAAGTGATTGTATCACTTAACAGGCCCCTGACTCTGGTGCTTGTGCACATGGGTCCAGAAAGTTTAAGGCTAAAGATTGGTTGATGTGCTTCTCATTTTATTTACGTTTTCTGAGCAGCAGCAAACATTTGTGAAGGATCCATGATCCTGTAAATTGAAGAACTTGAGAGAATCTCTAAAAAGGTAGAAAAATTCTTGCTGAAGTCAATAATTGTATTTCAGCTGTTAAATTTCTTCACAGAGAATTTAAAATCTGTATACTCTTTCAGAATCAGCCTACCTAGGTGTGGTTATATTCTTTGAGAGATGAAATATAGAAATGTAGAAAAGATGCCCTGATTGCCAATGATAGAGTGTCTCTGAAGACAGAACTTTACAGTAACCTGTTTCCAAAAGGGGGTTTCCCAGGAGAAAGCTGCATAACAGTATCCAAACTTTCTAAGTGTACACACCCAGGGAAAATGGGTGAAGATAAAGAAAATAAACTTTTCAATTATTCCCCCACTGTTAACATTTAGGTGAGTAGTTTTTGAGTCTTTTTTCAGTACGTATGCACTTAGATCATTTTGTGAGAATCAGGTCCTATATGTTACACACTTTGTACCTTGTGGTGGAATAAGGTGTGGCCTGCTAGTTGAGGAGGATGCTGAATACTGTGTTCCCATGGTTCTCCCTGGAGTCTCCTCGCTCTCATACTCGTTCTCTTCTGAGCAAATGAGGGGCGCTGTACTGATTCTGAGCCTCACCAACAGGGAACCATTGGTATGTGAACTATTTTTTGCAGAAGTCAGAACCCTAGTCTCAGAGTGCAAAGGTGATGAAGGCTTTCATTCAAACCTCTTGATTTGTTGATTGGCTTCATCCAGAGTTGTTCAGATGGACTAAGATTGTGAAGAGGGTACTGCTCCAGCCAAATAGCAGTTACCTTTATGAACTGAGTCCTTCAAAAGGCCTTGTTTGCACCAGAGTCATCCCTGAGGATTCCTGACCAGTCCTGGGAGGTCAGGGACCCCCCCACCCAAATCCCTGCCTGGGCCTGTCCATCCAGAGCCTCCCTCCCCATCTTCCCCATGAGAGTTGCCATGGTCTCTGGACACAGCCACTACTCTTAGTGGGGCTGTGGGAGTCCCCTTTCCCTTGAATGGGAGATTGGCTCCCCTGGTATTAGCAACAAACATGTGGGTCCCTGTGGACCTCACTTCAGAGGACAGGCACCCACATGGACCAGCACTTGCTAACATTTACCCTCTCATGGTGAGCTTCCCAAGAGCCATACTGCCCCCATACCAGAATTTTAGTGTCCTGGAAGGAGAGGTGTGTGTGTGTGTGTGTGTCTTTTGTTTGTTTTAAGGAGAAAGCCAGTGTGTTCGTGGTAGAATATAAAAAATGCAAATATTTACCATTGCCTCACCACGGTTGATATTTTGGTATATATCATTCATCTCTTTTTTGGGGCCACAATTCTATGCATTTTTACAAAAATAGCATATTAAATAATTTTTAGTTTTTAAAAACACCCTTTAAGATACCAAAAAAAACCCCACCCCTTCTTATTCAAAAGGGAATGCCCATTCAGTAACAGGAAAATTGTGTTAATAGGCAGAGCCAAAGATGAAAAATACACAGGAACAAGACAAGGATGCTCATTCTTGCCACTTTTATTGAACATAGTATTGGAAGTCCAAGTCAGAACAATCAGGCAAGAAAAAGAAAGAAAATGTATCTAGATTGGAAAGGAAGAAGTAAAACACACTATCTGCTGATGACACGATATTATACATAGAAAACCCTACAGAATCCCATCAAAAAACTATTAGGACTAATCAATGAATTCAGTAAAGTTGCAGGATACAAAATCAATACACAAATTCTGTTGTGTTTCTAGACACTAATAACAAACTCAAGAGGAATAAAGATAATGATCCTATTTGCAGTTGCATCAAAAAGAATGAAATACCTGGGAATATTTTGGTTTTTTAAGGTTTATAATTTATTTATTTTAGAGAATGTACGTGTGCATGTGCTTGAGAGTGGTGGGGAGGGGCAGAGGGAGAGGAGAGAGAGAATCTTTTTTTAAAGATTTTATTTATTTATTTGACAGAGACACAGTGAGAGAGGGAACACAAGCAGGGGGAGTGGGAGAGAGAGAAGCAGGCTTCCCGCTGAGCAGGGAGCCCGATGCGGGGCTTGATCCCAGGACCCTGAGATCATGACCTGAGCCGAAGGCAGACCCTTAACGACTGAGCCACCCAGGCATCCCGGAGAGAGAGAATCTTAAGCA
This sequence comes from Neomonachus schauinslandi, assembly GCF_002201575.2. Taxonomy (NCBI): domain Eukaryota; kingdom Metazoa; phylum Chordata; class Mammalia; order Carnivora; family Phocidae; genus Neomonachus; species Neomonachus schauinslandi. The sequence goes on along the minus strand of NC_058411.1, from coordinate 2,583,193 downwards.
GGTTCCACACCCAGTGCAGAGCCTAACGTGGGGCTTGATCCTGAGATCATGACCTGAGCCAAAATCAAGAGTGAGGTGCTTAACTGACAGAGCCGCCCAGGCTCCCCAGTACTTAGGAATGTTTAACCAAGAAGGTGGAAGACCTGTACACTGAAAACTACAAGACATTGATGAAAAAATTGAAGACAACCCGAACACGTGGAAAGATATTCCATGCTTTTGGATTGGAAGAATAAATATTGTTAAAATGTTCCTAATATCCAAAGCAATCTGCAGATTCAGTGCATTTCCTATCAAAATTCCAATGACATTTTTCAAAGAACTAACACAAATAATTCTAAAATTTGCATGGAAGTACAAAAAAACCCTGAATAGCCAAAGCAATCTTGAGAAAGAACGAAGCTGGAGGCACTGTGCTCCTTGACTTCAAACTAAACTACCAAGCTGTAGTAACTAAAACAGTACAGTATCAGCCTCAAAAAAAGACACACAGATCATTGGAACAGAAGAGAGAGCTCAGAAATAAACCCACGCATATATGGTTGGCTAATTTACCACAAAGGAGCCAAGAATATACTGTGAGCTAAGGACACTCTTCTCAGGAAATGTTGCCAGGAAAACTGGACTGCTATCTCACACCATACACAAAACTCAAAATGGATTAAAGACTTGAACATAAGACCTGAAACCGTAAAACTAGCAGAAAACACAGGCAGTAGTAAACTCCTTGACATCGGTGTTGGTGATTAGTTTTTAATCTGACACCAAAATCAAAAGCAGCAAAAGTGAGTAAGTGGGTCTACATCACATTAAAAAGCTTCTGCACAGGGGCACCTGGGTGGCTTAGTTGAGCGTCTGCCTTCAGCTCAAGTCGTGATCCCAGAGTCCTGGGATCGAGCCCCACGTTGGGCTCCCTACTTGGCGGGGAGCCTCTTCTCCTTCTCCCTCTGCCCCACCCCCTGCTTGTGCTCGCTCTCCCTCTCTCTCTCAAATAAAGAAATAAAATCTTAAAAAAAAAAAGTTTCTGCACAGCAAAGGAGAATCTCATCAACAAAATGGAAAGGCAACCTACTGAATGGGAGAAATATGTGCAAGTCATGTATCTGATAAGGAACTAATACCCAAAATATATAAATAACTCATACAACTCAGTAGCAAATAAAAAAAATAAGCCCAAACAGTCAGACTTAAAAATGGGCAGAGGATCTGAATAGATATTTTTTTTCTAAAGAAGACGTACAGATGGCCAACAGGTACATGAAAAGATGTTTGATCTCATTAATTGGTAAATGCAAATCAAAACCGCAATGAGATACAACCTCACACTTGATAGAGTGGTTATTATCAAAAAGACAAGAAATCTTAAGTGTTGACAAGGATGTGGAGAAGAGAGAACCCTTATCCACTGTCAATGGGAATGTATATTGTTACGGCCACTATGAAAAACAGTATAGATGTTCCTCAGTTAGAATTACCATATGATCCAGCAGTTCCACATACAGTGGAATATTTTTCAGCCATAAAAAAGAATGAAATCTTGCCATTCACAACAACATGGATGGTCCTTGAGGGCATTATGCTATGAGAAGTAAATAAGAGAGACAAATACACTATGATCTCTCTTATATGTGGGGAAAAAAAAAAGCTTATTAGAACAGATGGGTGGAAGTATAGTGCATTATTGAATGACACCTGAAAATACCTTACTGTTGTCTAGTAATTTGTGACCATCTCCTATAAAAAAATCAAAAAAGATGAAAAATATAAATAAAATCCTGTCCATTCAGATTACTGCTGTATATGCTCTTCTAAGCCATTTTGGGGGCATATATTTTATAAAAGTAGATTTATTCTAAATACCATTTTATAATTTGCTTTTTAAAATAATAGCTTTATTGAGATGTAATTCAGATATAATATTCACCATTTTAAAGCATACAGTGCAGTCAGTTTTGGTATATTAAAGAATTTTGCAGTGTTCAGCACTTTCTAATTTTAGAACATTTTCATCATCCCAGAAAGCAACCTTGTACCCATTAGCTGTCACTTCCCATTCTTCCCTGCTCCCAACCCTAGACAGTCATTCATCTGTTTTGTTTTTACTGGTTTGCCATTTCTTGAACTTTATACAAATTGAATCATATAGTATGTAGTTTTTTGCAAGTGATTTCATTCACACAGCATAATGTTTTCAAGGTTCATTCATGCTGTAGCATGTATCAGTAATTTTTTTTTTTTTTTAAAGATTTTATTTATTTATTTGACAGAGACACAGCGAGAAAGGGAACACAAGCAAGGGGAGTGGGGGAGGGAGAAGCAGGGTTCCTGCCGAGCAGGGAGCCCAATGCGGGGCTCAATCCCAGGACCCTGGGATCATGACCTGAGCCGAAGGCAGATGCTTAACGACTGAGCCACCCAGGCGCCCCAGTAATTTCTTTTTATAGGAAATAATATTCCACTGAATAGATAGACTACATTTTCTTTATACATTTAGCAGGTGATGGACATTGGGTTGTTTCCTCTTTTTGGATATTATGAATAATGCTGTTGTGAAAAGTCCTGTACAAGTTTTTGTGAGAACCTGTTTTTTTTAATCTGTTGTATATATAAGTGGTCATATGGCAACTCTGTGTTTAATATTTTGAGGTACTGCCAGACTATCAAAGCAGCTGGGACAATTTTGCATTCCCGTCGGCAATGTGTGAGAGTTCTACTTTCTTCACGTCTTCACCAACACTTGTTGTTGTCCATCATTTTTATTCCAGCCATCCTAGTGGGTGTGAAGTGGTTTCTCATTGTGGTTTTGATTTGTATTTCCTTAATGACTAATGATGTTACGCATCCTTTTATGTACTTACTGACCATTTAGGTATCTTCCTTGGAAAAATGTCAGTTCATATCCTTTGCCCATTTTTAAAATTGGGTTGTCTTTTTATTGAGTTATAAGAGTTCTTTACATACATACAATTTCTTTATCAGTATATGACTTGTAAATATTTTCTCACATTCTTTGGGTTATCTTTTCACTTTCCTGATGGTCACCTTTGATGCAAAAAATTTTTTAACTTTGGTGAAGTCCACGTTGTCTGTTTTTTCTTTGGTTGCTTTTGGTGTCATATTTAAGAAACCACTGCCTAATTGAAGGTCATGAAGATATGCACCTGCTTACTTCTAAGAATTTTATAGTTTTAGCTCTTACCTTTAGCCTGTGATTCATTTTGAGTTAATCTTTGTGTATGGTGTGGGATTTTGGTCTAGTTTCACTCTTTTGCATGTGGGTACCCTGTTGTCCATTAGCTAAAAAGACTGGTCTTTTTTTTTTTTTTTTAAAGATTTTATTTATTTATTTGAGACAGAGAGAATGAGAGACAGAGAGCATGAGAGGGAGGAGGGTCAGAGGGAGAAGCAGACTCCCCGCCGAGCAGGGAGCCCGATGTGGGACTCAATCCCGGGATTCCAGGATCATGACCTGAGCCGAAGGCAGTCGCTTAACCAACTGAGCCACCCAGGCACCCCTAAAAAGACTGGTCTTCTCCCCCACTGAATGGTCTTGGTACCCTTGTCAAAAATTAATTGACCACAAATGGAGGGGTTTATTTCTGGACTTTAAATTCTATTCTGTTGATCTATATGTCTATCCTTATTATGCCAATACTGTCTTGATTACTTAGCTTGGTAGTAAGTTTTGAAATTGGGAATTGTGAATCCTACAAATTTGTTCTTTTGCAGGATTGTTTTGTCTATTCTGAGTCCCTTGCATTCCCTTGTGCATTTAAGGATCAGTTTGTCAATTTCTGAAACTACAACTTTCTTTTATTATGTCTTGAACATTTTCTTTTTCTTAGTCTGTCATTATGCTGTTCAGTTCAGTAGCTATGAGCTACATGTGCCTAGTGAGCATGTGAATTGTGGCCAGTCCAGATTGATATGTGCAGTAAGTATAAACTGACACCTGGTTTTGAAGAGTTCATATGGAAAAAAAGAACACACACTATCACATGAACAATTTTTTATGTTGATTACATATTAAAATGATAAAATTTTATATTGGGTTAAATAATACACATTGCATAAGTTTACCTATTTACATTTTTAACATGGCTAGTACAAGATTTCAAATTATGTGATTCTCATATGTGTGTTAAACAAGTATTTTTTATTTTATTTTATTTATTTATTTTTAAGATTTTATTTATTTATTTGACAGAGAGAGACACAGTGAGAGAAGGAACATAAGCCGGGGGAGTGGGAGAGGGAGAAGCAGGCTTCCCGTGGAGCAGGGAGCCCAATGTGGGGCTTGATCCCAGGACCCTGGGACCATGGCCTGAGCCGAAGGCAGATGCTTAACGACTGAGCCACCCAGGTGCCCCCAAAAGTATTTTTTAATAGTGTGGCATGAAGTTTCTTGATTCACTTGTCTGTGGTTGGACACTGAGATTGTTGCCAGTGTTCTCTGTTTTATGTGGTGCTCTAATGAGTGACCTAGTATCCAGGTCTTTGTGCACTTCTGTGATGCTGCCCGGACCAGGTTCTGGAGGACTTGGGAAATGTGTTTGCTGCTTCTGAGTCTAGGGCATGCAAACTATCCTGTTATAGAGTTGAGTTGAGAATTAATGTTTCCATATTTAAAAAATAATATTGTTTCAAAATAAGGCTGTGAACAGACTCCACAAATACTGATTGAGCCCCTCTCCCAATGTGTCAGGTTCTGTTCTAAGAGATGGGAACACAACTTGCATGAGTCCAAATTCTAGCCCTCATGGAGCCTATGTTGTAATAAGGGAAAGGGATAGTCCATAAACCATAACCGTATCAGTTAATACTGAAGAGCCATGTTGGGAAGGACAAGAAAACCGGCCTATGGGCTACAGTGTGGTGGGAATACTGTCCTGATCGAATCGTCAGGGGATGCTTTCTGAGCAAATCACATTTGAGCAGGGACTGGAAGAAGCAAGGAAGGGAGCCATGTGCAGATCTGGGAGAAGAATGTTTTTAGGTAGAGGAGTCGGGAAGTGTAGAGACCTTGATACGGGAATATGCTTGGTTTGTTTTATTAGGAACAGCAAGGAGGCCAATGTAGCTAGAGCGTGCTGAGAAGTAGTTGGATTTGGAATACATTTTTTTTTTCTAAAGATTTTATTATTTGACAGAGAGAGAGAGAGCATGAACAGGCAGAGGGGGAGGCAGGGGGAGAGGGAGAAGCAGGCTCCCTGATGAGCAGGGAGCCTGATGCAGGACTCAATTCCAGGACCCTGGGATCATGACCTGAGCTGAAGCAGGTGCTTAACCAACTGAGCCACCCAGGTGCCCCTGGAATGCATTTTGAAGATGGAACTTACAGTCTCTGCTGATGGATTGGGTGTGGGGCATGTGAGGAATGGAAGGCCTTCATGACCTGAGCAATGAATGGTGTGGTACCATTTACTGAGCCAGGGATTGCCAGACTGGATTAGAGAGGGAGGGGAACCCAGAGTTCAGTGTTAGACCTGTTAAGTTTGAAATGCCTTTTGGGTGTTCAAGTGGAGATGTTGAGGTGGTAACTATGATGCACCAGTCTGGAAATCACAGAGGACGTGGAGCTAGCGATGCATATTTGGAGTTAAAAAAAGCTACTTGAACATCAAGCAGGTTGAGTGAGTATTCACTATTGCATTTGGGAACATGGAGGTCTTTGGGGACTTTGGTAAGAGGTGTCCGTAGGCTGTGCTGGGGTGGTGGGTGAAAATTTTCAGGGAAGAATGGGATGTGTGTATTGACAACTCCTTGAAAGAGTTTGCTTTAACATGGACAGAATGATGGGGGATGGGTGAGCTGGGGACAGATTGCCCTTTCCCTGCACTGGTGGGCGTGTCCTGGAGAGAGGCTGTGAGGGGAGTGGCTGAGATCCCGCCCCCGAGTGGAGATGGGCCTCTCTCCTAGCATCAGGAGAGAAGGCCAAGTAGACTGGCAGACTTTCCATTCAGCAGTGAGAGGTTGAGGAAATTTCACGTCACCTCTGTTGCCAAAGAAACAGAGGGTGGCAAGGTGGGAAGGGGTATTGTAGGATTTGTTATAGAGTTAAATGTAAAATTCGCATAAATTTTTAATATCAAACGTAAGACTTCATATAAATTGAGTTACTTCAGAGTGCTTACCTTTGGGGTTCTCTCTCCTGTGCCTTTGGGGGTATTTTGGTGGAAAAGTTTGAGAAGCCACTTCATTATTGTATTCTATTGTTATGTTGTTAAATCTCACCCAAGTGAGTATTTAACCTTAAAGAGTTTGAGATTCACTTACCCATTTTGTTATCCTTAATAGAGCTTTTGCAGCTGCTCCAAATATCCCTCCATTTGTGCATCTTAATTGTTGTTTGGCAAGCCACTTCATTCTGCAGCCGGAAAGGCCTGGTGCAGTAGGCTGCGGGGTGTCTGTAGGTAGAATGCCCTCGTTCCCATCCTTTCCACTTCGTTTGGGGAAGAGGGTGTGGAAGAAGGCAGGGCCCCTGAAGTGCGACACCCTCTAAGAATATTTTAGCAGACCTTTTCCTGTTGTCTCAAAACACTTAACAAATACACTGCACATCTTTAATTCTGACAGGGTGGTTTGAGTGAGCTGAGTGTACTGCTATTAGCCAGCCTTTTGTGATACTTAACAAATCTGTAGTGACTAAACGTTACTTGGCAGGGGTGCCTGCGTGGCTCAACGTTACTTGGCAGGGGTGCCTGCGTGGCTCAGTCGGTTAAGCCTCTGCCTTGGGCCCAGGTCATGATCTCAGGGTCCTGGGATTGAGTCCTTTAGCAGGGAGTCTGCTTCTCTCTCTCCCACTCCCCCCTGCTTATGCTCTCTCTTTCTCTTTCTCTGTCAAAAAAATAAATAAAATCTTTTTTTTTAAAGATTTTATTTATTTGACAGAGAGAGACACAGCGCGAGAGGGAACACAAGCAGGGGGAGTGGGAGAGGGAGAAGCAGGCTTCCCACAGAGCAGGGAGCCCGATGCGGGGCTCGATCCCAGGACCCTGGGATCATGACCCGAGTTGAAGGCAGACGCTTAACAACTGAGCCACCCAGGCGCCCCCAAAAAATAAATAAAATCTTTAAAAAAAAAAGTTATTTGGCTTCTTTCCTGTTAGTCGCATTTGCCTACTTTCTTTCCATACAATTTTAGTATGATTAATACCCACCTCCCCCATTTAGGTTCTTCAGCCTTTCTTTTTTTTATATATAAAGAGTGACCTTTTAATTTTAATTTTTTTTTTTTTTTTTTTAGGGAGGGAGAGAGAGAGAAAGGGGGGAGGGGCAGAGGAAAAGGGAGAATCTTAAGCAGACTCCCCGCTGAGCTCAGAGCCTCACTCAGGGCTCAGTCTCAAGACCCTGAGATCACGACCTGAGCCAAAATCAAGAGTCAGATGCTTAACTGACTGAGCCACCCAGGCGCCCTAGTTTTTCAACCTTCTTAGTGAGAGTGCTGTTTGAATTATCCCACAGTTAGTTCGTGGGATGGGAGCATGTGAAAAATCAGAGGTCTGTCCCCCACACATGAGATGGCTGGGGCCTAGGGGGAGCTTGATCTGTAATGAGTGGTTTATTTGCATGACTAGGCCACATGCCCCTGGCTTCCCAGTTCTCACACCACCTTGTGGGCCCACCTATATGGTGTGGCCCTGCTCCTTCCCTCATCCTGTCTTGACTCAGGAAAGCAGAGGCGTACCTGCTTTTGCCTGCAGCACTCTCCATTCCTAGAGGCTGGCTTCCTCAGGTCACTAGACAGGAAGCCTTTCCTGACCACGCTCTGCATGGCCCCTCTTTGGATCCCTGCACAGGAACCTTTCTTGCCTTTATTCCTCCACCAAGTGTGACGGGAGCACTCCTTTATTACTTCTTGGTCTTCCCCTCTAGTCTGTGGGCTCCATGAAGGCAAGGACCATGGTCTTGTTTTGAGCCTACTAGGTCCAGCACCTGGTGAGGGGTATGGCACACTCGTGCTCAGAAAGTATGTAGAACAAACACATGTATGAATCTAGACTTGTAATCCAGATTGCCATTAAGGGGGCTCATGTGTCACTCTTTCAGCCAGGGCTTGGCCTGTTGTCATTCGGCAGTCCTTCACAATTCTTGGTACCAGAGCTTTTGTGGAGTTTGGAAATTTTAAGATTTTAGAATGGCATTAGTGAATATACCATATATTGTGAAACATCCTAAGCAGCATCCTCTAATCAAACAGATTTTTGCAGCAAAGTACATGACTATTTGCACTAAGTGGGACAAACAGAGACTATGGATAGCCTCACATCGCATCAGGGCGTGCTGCCCAGTGAGTTACGATCATGTTTTCAGAGGTTTTGGGGTTTCAGAATCACAGATAAGGGATGGTGGACCTGTTTTAGTGAATGTCCATTATGCATTCTGCCGTGTGCTGTAAATGCAGAGGAAGAAAGCAGTTCCTGCCCTCCTGCGTAGGGTGGGCGACCGCCATCATGTGGAGTATTGAGCACACACATACACAGAAGGCACTGCTCGGGGGGCGCGGGCGTTTCTGTCACCCGCATTTGCTTTTGAGAAGTGCCCTCTGCAGGGGCTCAGTGCTTCATGCGTGCTACACGGGGGCGCGGGCGGAAGGGGTGGCCTACGTAGGAAGGGGTTGTTCGGGGTCATTCTGGATCAGGTTCCCTTGGATCTGGCCACAGGGATTCAAGGAGTAGAGAGTGAGATGCACTGCGGGGCACGCCCTGTGTTCCTTGTCTCCTTCACTGGCCGGGGGCCGGAGCCCAGAGGCGGAGGCTGGCGGGGGGCAGGTTTGAGGTCCTCAGTGCTAGCACGACTTCTCTGTGGCCCTACACTTTGCCCTCTTGGCTGGATCAGGAGTTTTCAACATTAGATGGATTTAATGTATGTCTCCTGACTTTTAAAATATGAGTATAACTTTATTTATTTATTTATTTTTTAAAGATTTTATTTATTTATTTTAGAGAGAGAGAGAGTGAGAGAGAGAGCGCAAGAGGGGGTAGGGTTAGAGGGAGAAGCAGACTCCCCGCCGAGCAGGGAGCCCGATGTGGGACTCGATCCCGGGACTCCGGGAGAGTCCCGGGATCATGACCTGAGCCGAAGGCAGTTGCTTAACCAACTGAGCCACCCAGGCACCCAGTATAACTTTATTTTAATGTTTATTTTAAGATGCATTTTTGATGTAGAGAGAAATCTTCAATTTAAAAAAATCTACCTGCTTTCTGAAATGGTGCTTGAATTGTGAAAAAAATGTTTAATTGCCAGGCTGCAGGAAAGCCAGCTCTGTGTTACTAGAAAATGAGGAGCCAATACTCAAATATTTCAAGCATTTAGAAGGATGTAGTGTGGAGTAGTTTGTTCCTGGAGCAGGTGTGGCACTTTGTACTATTTCTAGTTTTTCTGTGGTGTTTGATAAATTATGTAGAATGTATTAAATCTCATCTGAGCATGTCTCCTGAAGCTTATTCTTTCAACTTAGAGTTATTTTTGTCCAAGGTACTTGACTTAAGATTTAATGAGCCATGACACTGAATTAGAGACATGCTTTCAGTCTTTCAGTGTTTATAAGAGATATACTACGGTTTTCAAAAGGACTTGTGAGAATTGTCTTCTGCAATGTACTTTAAGATCATCAAGAGTAGAGTTTGTATTGTGAAAACTTGCTCCAAGACACATTCTGGGGTTTTATGAGTGAGTAATGGTGACAGGACAGGGTGGCGTCACCCATGCAGTGGTCATTCTTTGCAAACAGTTTATTTAATAGCGTTTAAAAGAGACTCCTTCTTGGGTTTTATAATTACCCTTTCCTGGGGACCAATTTATAAGGTAAACAATATCTGGTAGTATTATTTCTTAGAGCGAGTGTGTTAGTTTAAAATGTTTGCATCAGGGTGCCTGGGTGGCTCAGTCGTTAAGCGTCTGCCTTCGGCTCAGGTCATGATCCCAGGGTCCTGGGATCGAGCCCCGCATTGGGCTCCCTGCTTGGCGGGAAGCCTGCGTCTCCCTCTCCCACTCCCCCTGCTTGTGTTCCCTCTCTCTCGCTGTGTCTCTCTCTGTCAAATAAATGAAATCTTTAAAAAAAATTAAAAAATAAAATGTTTGCATCCGTATGGCATGTATAAGCATGCCAGTTTCCAAGTGTAGCCTCTAGAGTATTATAGAAGAGTGGGGTTGTTTTTGAAAGGTCATAATTGAAAAGTTTTATGTGTCTTAATTGCTTAAATATTTTCTTTCACCGGGATTATTAAGAAAAACACAAAATGTAACGTGGGAAAATGTGAAATGGATGCAAACACCAGAAGATTTTCCACAGAAGTTTTTTATTCACTATGAGGCACATGGGAAGGCTCCATTAACACTTTAGATGGTATCATAGTTTTGGAAAAACCATTTCACCATAGGGGTGTTTACAAGAACTGCAGCCTTCTCTGCCAGCCAGGCTTTGACGTTTGCTTAGCTTACAGATAGCAAGTGAAGCAGTGTTAAACCCAACTTAAAACTACCTATGTTGTCAACATACAGATTCTCTTTATTCAGTATTTAAACTACACATTTATCAATCTGAGTAATTCGAAATATAGTAGCATAAAAAGAATTAGATATGCCAAACCGAAAATGTGTGCATATCTAAAGTAGTTTCTTTTCTTGATTTTGGTTAACAGCAGTATCTTCACATCTGTAATTTCTGGTAATTTAATGAGAACACACTGAACTTTGGGGGCACAATAAATTTTCCCATTATGTAAAATATTTTACACACTGGTTGACTCATTGTAAATTGTGAGTAGACATGATTCTCTTCCTGCGGAAAATAGAAACACATTTTAATGACAGTGTTAGCGAATGACAAAATTGTGCTGAGGTACCACGTTGCTTTCTGTTGGTTGGATTGTCAAGAACCGAGGTGAACACACAGTAATGGGAACAACCTGGTGCTCTTTTGTTAGGTTTGAGGATGTAGTCTTTCTGTAAATCAGTTAGTTGTTTATTTTATGAAGTCTTATTCTCGTTTTTGTGAATTTTATGTTGTTAATGAATGTGTTTTCTTTGACTGTATTAACTTCAAGTCTTGTAAATATTTCTTGGTCTTAAAAACCCAAGTGCTCTTACTTATTTCATAGTAGAAAGAAGTAAGAAAACGAGTACTTTTTGGTGGTGATGTGGGATTGGTAGTTTCCCTAGTGATGCTCCTCCCTTATGTTTAAAAGTGCCACATATTTATATGTATGTAATTTATATTTTGCATTGAAGTAAAAATCAAATTTCTTCTTAAAAAATTGTTGAACTCTGAGATTTGGGGGAGAAAAGTTACCCAAAATAGTTAGGAGTTGTTTTGAACAGTGAGAAGCTTATTTAAAATTATTTGGAAGGGCCACCTCCAAAATAATGTATTTTTAGGAGCATAATGAAGACTCTTGTAATAACATTTTCCTTTTGTTTGTTTCTTTAATTGAGATGGGGAGCTGTGTCTCATTAAGGGATGTTAACTATCTGATGTTTGGCCTTTGGTACGATTATGTCAGCTTTTTAAAAATGTAACTGTATGAGATTGTCATATAACATATGATTCACCTATTGTAAGCATCTAATTCAGTGGTTTTTAGTATAGTCACAGAGTTGTGCAGTCATTGCCTATTTTGGACATTTCATGTAAATAGAATTATATAATATGTGGTATTTTGTGTCTGACTTCTTTCACTTAGCATCATGTTTTTAAGATTCATCCATGTTGTAGCATGGATCACTAAGTTGTTCCTTTTTGTTGCTGAGTAAGTTTATTGTATGGATGTATCACTTTTTTAAAAATATATTTTTATTTATTTATTTGACGGGGAGAGATCGTGAAAGAGAGCACAAGCAGAGGGAGAGGGAGAAGCAGACTCCCGGGTGAGCAGGGAGCCTGATGCGGGACTCAGTCCCAGGACCCTGGGATCATGAGCTGAGCTGAAGGCAGGCACTTCACTGACTGAGCCACCCAGGTGTCCCTGGATGTACCACTTTTTATGTACCCATTAGCTCATTGGTAGACATTTGGGCTGTTTCCTCTTTTTGGCTGTTAGGAATAATGCTGCTTGGAGTATGCGAGTCCTAGTTCTTATGTGGACCTGTGTTTTCATTTCTCTTGGGCTTATACCTAGGAGTTTGCATCAGCTTTTGATGCTTCTTTGACCTGTTGTTCAGGTTTTCATTTATGTTTGTAGACTTTGCTACTTTTGACTGGGCTTCTTAAGACCTGTGTTGGTGACCTGGTAACTGCTGTTTCAGTCTGGATCCCCCTGTTGCCGGGGAAACAGCTAGAATTACAGTATCCTTTCCTAAGACCAGATCACATCTGATGGTCATCACAAGGTCTTATCAGATGAGTATCCTTTTAGATTTTGGGCAGATAGTTAAGTCTGGTCTTTATCCAAGCCAACTAAATCTGTCTGTATTTTATATTTTCCTTGTGTTCTCTCTGCTTCTTCTCGGGGACACCCTTTGTTCTTTGACCCCAGCAGCACGGGGAGTGACAGTGAATGATTTGTGTATTTTCCCTTCAGGCTGTATGCCACTCATTCCTTTCTTTTTCTTTTTCTTTTTCATGGTAATTCTGGTAACTGGGTTGCCCTTTTTTGAAGTAATAAACACCTTAAGGTCCTAGTGATACTCTTGAGCATTTTGTTGGTGTGCAAATGAGACCTATAGGAATGTTTCCATAATTTGGATCAAATTCGTGCAAATGTGCATTACCAGTATTAGTTGATTGCCTGAGTTAGATTATGAATTTCATTACTGCTATTTAATAAAGGTTCGTGTTCTGCCGTGGTCATTCCAGTTAGTGGTGAGAACCCTTTGGGCCTCTTGTCATGTGTTTAAACGGAGTTAAGCTTGGGAAATTATTGAGTGCTTTACAGATACTGGCCGTATTTTGTAACACTTGTGCCTTCCATTTTGGGAATCTTGTACTTTGGGAATCTTTCACATGTATTAGATCAATTTAAAATTAAATCCACTCCGCAAGGTTTGTAGGATAGGTCTTACTGCTTTCCTGTAGACCAGGAGTCCCAGATTTGGAGGAGCAAGCAGTGGCTGAGAGCAGTCAGTGTCCTTTTCACTCTGCCCCACGCTGTGAGCAGAGAGGAGGCAGGATCAGGTCGTGCCTGGGCCAGGGGTCTTATGCCGAGTCCAAAGCAACCGGACAGCTATCAGCCAAGCAACTCTATTTCAACACCTAGTGGTGCACTTATGAAGATTTCTCCTGTTTGTGCCTCGCTGCCTCCTCATCCATAAAGTGGAGATAAGAGGAGCCTACTCTACAGGCAGGTGGGGATCTCTGGTCTATTAGTCACTGGACCTGGTTTCCATGCACTGACCATTGACTTGCTGCCCTTAGTTTTCAGATTCCGGTTGGCCTGAAAAGTGGTTTGAATGGTCCTGTAGCGTGCTCCTTTCATCACCCCCTTCCTCTGACCTCAACCGCTGGCCCTAGAGGCCCCCTGTGGGCCTCGCTCCACCAGTACCCCAAAGGTAGTTCTCATTGCTGGGGGGTGGGGCAAGGGTCTCAGCCCTGGGCCAGCGTTGGCTCCCCCCCTCTAGGCATCGTCTGTTCCAGGAGATGCAAAAGTCTTGGGGTAAGACCCCTACTGGTTCCTCCAGACCTTCCTGGGACAGCCCACTCAGGCCAGAACCCAGGATTCCTACTTGCCAGTCACGGGGTCCCTGGACTGACAGATTGGTAGGGGACCAGCCCTATTATAGCACAGCAGCTGTTGGGCTGGTGGGGGTGCGCCTGCCACTGAGGACCAGCCTTGATCTCTGATTTGAAAGGCACAGTTCTACAGACTGTCTTCTCTGGGGGAGTGCCCAGACTGGCACCTGAATATGCCCAGAGGCATTTGATAAAAGTTCCTGTGAGGCAGTTAAATCACTAGTCAGTCTCTACAAAGCACAGTGATGACAAAAAAATTTCCTCATACACTGCCTCTTGCCTTCCCCTCAGATCATCTACCTCATGCTGTGAGAATACCCAGCCAGTCAGGAAATTACCCATGAGGTGCATCTGGTTTGGTTGAAAATATTCATTGATTCATATCACACCTTTTTGGGAAGAGATCAGGGTAGGAAGGGTGCAGTATTTCCATAAATCTGATCTCCCACTCCCAGGAGTAAAGGCCATGTTAGTGAACTTTTGCTGGGTGCCTAGAAAAGCAGCCTATCGGGTAGTTAGGTGTGGGCTGGGAGCCTGGGTGCTGGGTTTGAATCCTGGCTCTCCCCCATGCGCAGGTCTCCTCAGCTGCTGGAGAGGATGCTGGAGGTGGTCTCACAGAGCAACTGAATCCCGCCTGTGGAGCGGTGGCGGCTGACCCTGGAGAGCCCTCTTGAGACCGCCGGCTGCCACGGTGATTTGCGGCAGCCACACAAGTGACTGCTTTGGGGCAGTGGGGGGGCAGGATCCTTCTATGTAGTGTGTTGACTGCGGGGGATGATGGGAGCCCAGAGGAAGGGTCCTTGCCGCCAGGGAGTCAGTCGGTAAGACTACCTGGGGGAGAAGATGTGTGAAGGGGGGGTTAGGTAAACAGAGGGAAGGTGAAGCAGAGGATTCTCATCATCAGAGGAAATAGTATGTTTGCAGGGATACGACAGTTCATTTCTGTTACCAGAATGAGGGGTGACCAGTAGGTTCCTTAATCTATGTGTGCATTCACCCAAATTTAGCAAGCACTGTTCAGGGCCAGGCTGGGCACTCAACTTAGGGTAGAACAGAACATGTCTGAACGAGGCCACTTAGTATTTCCCATCAGGAGGCAGTCACCAGAATCTCCAGAAGACGGCGCTCATTTACTGAGGGGCCCTGTGGTGTGAGAGCACGGCACAGAGCCACCCTGAAGGGTTCAGATTGTTACCTCTACTTGGCTACCATGTGCCTGGGGCACGCTTACGCCGCAGGTACGAGACATTCAGCTGTCAGTCGTGGTCGGAGCTGTGCCTGCCCGGAGCTGCTGGGAGGGTTCGATGGGCTCCGGAACACACTCTTGCTGAGGATGCACTAGTGTGTGGTGAAGAACGTGTGTGCCATGTTGAGGATGCTTTCCCCTCATCTCTCCCTTTTCCCAGCTGAGTGCACATCCTTTAGCTCCTGTTAAATACTCCTTCCTCATAGAGCTTGTCCTGGATCCCCAGACTAGCTCCAGGTCTGCCCGCCTCCATCATGCAAGTCTTCATGCTTGGAGTGACTTGTTTGCCAGTGGTCTTGCCCACTGGAGTGCCTGTTACCACCAGGATGGTGAGCTCTGCCTTACTCATGCCCTTCCACACACAGCATGTGGTTGGTTAATGCTCACTAAATATATTGAATGAATGAATGAAAAGTAAAGGTCACTTAGTAATCATGCTACTATTTTAAGTCTTTTTCTGAATTTGGTTGTATGGTTAATGGTTTAATATTTCAAGGGCTCTGACATTGTAATGGTTTTTACTATACTGCGAAGGTAGCTGGCTGTTCAAGGTGATTGCTCCCCACAGAGGAACTAGAAGTTCTTACTGTACTTGCATTTTCTGGAATGAAAGTCATGGTTCATTCCCAGTAGCTTTTCAGTAGGGGCTTCAAAGCTTGTGTGAAGTGGCAGATGTGCAGGATTCTCACAGAGAGTACTTGAGCATAAAAGGTGGTGTGTATCATGCACATTTCATTAATTTCAGCATTCTTACCCAGCACAATAAATTGTCAAAACCATCCTCCAGTAAAAACCACAAACCAGTCAGCCTTTAGGAAACAGGTTGGAAATCTAGGAATGCCACCCCCCACTGAGGTATTTGCAACATTTTTTTTAAAGATCCTTATAAAATCTTTGTGATTCAAAAGGCATCTTTCCTGTGCCAGGGGAGTCTCTCTCCAGCGCTCTTGCTTCTGAGGTTTGTAGCTTTCAGAAAGACTGCAATGCAGCGGTCACCAAAGTCTCTGTTAATATGGAAACAACTGGTGGTGAGGTCTTTTGCTCCCTTTCCTACCACGGACTGTGGCCTGCAGTATGAAGGAGGAGGTAATGAAGGCCATATTCCCCTGGACTTAGCTGTTTAGGGACAGAGCGGGAGTGATTTTTGAGAACGTTGTGGCAGCCCAGGCATGTCCTGCAGCAGCTCTGTGAAGTTACTGATGCGGTGGGCTTCCTGGGATGTGAGATTCAAGATGCCTTTCCAGCTTGCACATGGTAATTCTGTCTTCTTCTCTGTGTTCAGATGGTGGATGATGAGAAGGTAAGGACTTTAGAAATCATGCATAATATGTATTTTAAATGTTAATGAATATCCCTATTGAAGGTGAAGAATTATAATTGAGTTGATCTTTTCTGAACCAAAGAAATAAAACTTTGATTTCTTATTAAAGGACAGTTTGAATGTTTGAACAGTCTTCTTATTTAGTGTTGACAAATGCCATCTAAATAAATTATTAAAGATGTTCTTTAAAGAGATCTGCTTGTTCTTTGACTTACTGAACATGGTTGAGTTCCAGAGATGTAGTCACGGATAGAATGGATTTGCTTTAACTTAAGCAATGACAGTGTCATTAATCTGGCATGGAACATTTTGTTTCACAAAATCTCAACCATATGGCAGTGGATGAGGAAATCTAAGTTCCTTAGTTCTTATTTG
This sequence comes from Neomonachus schauinslandi, assembly GCF_002201575.2. Classification (NCBI taxonomy): domain Eukaryota; kingdom Metazoa; phylum Chordata; class Mammalia; order Carnivora; family Phocidae; genus Neomonachus; species Neomonachus schauinslandi. The sequence goes on along the minus strand of NC_058411.1, from coordinate 2,566,582 downwards.
CCTTCAGATGAGCGTTTTCAGATGTGCGGAGCTCTGCTTATCCTGGGGCGAGTTGGAGACTACCTCCAGCTCTCCTCTTTGTTGATCTAAGAGGGAGGCTGAGAGTCAGAACTCAGGTTTATTTATTTGTCTATGAATTGGCCCCCAAACTGTATTAAATGCACTATGGGTGGTAATTTATATGTCCGATGCCAAGAAATACACTGTCAGGGTTACCATGGCAACTGCGTGCATTCTGAAAAGCTTATGAATGGGCACTGAACCTTCTGGTGTTTTAAGTGAGATGTTCCAGCTGAGAGCCTGCATTCATGATTAGTGTAAATAAATTCTGCTTTCTGTGTGTATCACATCCTTTTTCTTCGTTTACCACTTGTCTGTTCAGCTCAGTTCTTTCTCTGCTAACATCTGCCATGGTCTCTTGATGGTTTTCAGCTTCAGGCTGGGGAGCGAGCCTGGGTGTGCCGTGTCCCGACACCTCAGTCTGTGGGTGGTATAGAATGGGCTGGCACGTCTGTGCCTCCAGAGGGCTGGAAATCCTCGACAGCCCCAGAGCATAGCTGCAACCCCATGTGCTGGTGTGGTTCTGGCAGAGCCTTCTGTCTGTCTGGAGAGCTTCTCTCCAGTAACACAGCCCAGGGCTCTGAGAGAGCTGACTTCTAGGGAGGCCGCCCTGCCTAATTTCTATTTCTAGGATATCATGACGATTGGTTTTGGAGAGGGAGGCCCAGGTTAGAAAGACCTGCGTTCAAAATGCCAAACTTGACGAAGGCCTGTTCTCTTCATTACCAGAGGATTGTTTGCTGTTGGTTAGAAATCTGTGTCGCATAGTTTCTTTGAAAACTAGTTCCTCTTGTGCATTTAAACCATATTGATGCCTTGATTGCATGGCACTAGAATATCTGTTAGCAAATATTTTGCAAAAGGCAGCTGCACAGCTTGCCTAGGAAGTCCAAGGCAGCCCTGGGGATGGCCGTGGCTGCTGAGGCAGTCCCTCCCAGGAGGGGGCCCTGTCAGGCTCGGGGAGGACATTCACACTCGTGTGGAGTTCATGCTCTGTATTAAGGGTCATTCAGATCATATAGCTTAGATTTTAAACCTGAAAGTAAAGTCCGCTTTTCAGACTCCCATCAGCGGGCATTTTGTGGTAGCTCACCTGCAGGCCTTTGTTAAGAATCTTCATCTCATTCAGTCCCTGTATTTTACAGATGAGGAAACTGAGGCCCAAAGAAGGTGTGGTTAAGGTCCCACAGCAGGTCAGAACCAGATCTAGGGTTAGAAACCTGGCTCCTGGATTTCTTTCTTTCTTTTTTTTTTTTTTAAGATTTTATTTATTTGACAGAGATACAGGAAGAGCAGGAACACAAGCAGGGGGAGTGGGAGAGGGAGAAGCAGGCTTCCCGCTGAGCAGGGAGCCCCATGCGGGGCTCGATCCCAGGACCCTGGGACCATGACCTGAGCTGAAGGCAGACGCTTAACATCTGAGCCACCCAGGCGCCCCCTGGCTCCTGGCTTTCTGTTTTCCTAAAGATCGCTTTCCTGACAGAAGAGTTTTGTTCTCAGTAACTGTTTTTTGCTTTTCTTTTTATCAAAAAAAGGCCTACGTAATAACAGGAATAGAACTCTCTAATATATAAAAGTTCCTACTTTCCCTTTCTTCTTTATTCCGTCATTTACCCAGCTTCTATTCAGTGTGCCGGAGACTCGAGGGGCACATCCTCTGCCCCCCAGGCCTCATGCTGTGATGAGAGGTCATGCCCTGAGCACAAGAGCACTCAGCCTGTGTGTGGAGATGAGTCGTGGCTCTGCAGCTGCATTCTGCCTGTCTGTGGTATTCTGCAGAGAGGCTGGGTGCCCAGTGGTCTCGGTGGGGTGAACTGAATCATTAGCTATTAAATCAAGGTCGCAATGCTGTGTTCACTAAGGCAAAACAACATAGTAATATTAGGTGCAGCTTACACATTACACCTTACTTATTATAAATAATAAGAGGTTCAGCTTGTAAGGCTGCTTGTACTGAGGTTACAGGCAGCTAGGGCGTTCCAGGACTTGATTCCTGTACCCACCCCCCCACCCCCCCAACACTGAGCTTTGTTGAGGGTAGGAGGCACATTTCTCACTGTGGGATCTCAGGCTCAGTACATAACAGAAACCCATTAAGTGTCTGGATAACTTTGGAGCCCCTGAAAACTGGTAGGGCTGTTACAGATTTGGGGATGGTGGGCAAAGATGACAGAAGGAATAAGGCCAGGTGCGGGTCCAGCAGCATCTGGATCCTGTTGCTTAGGTGGCACGTGGTAAAATACGGGACAGTCTGAGACGGCAAGAACGCGATTGAAAATGCAGTCCTTAGAGGTTTCCGTTTGGTGATGTATAAAGCGCTCAGGACACGTGTGTTGTTACCCTCAGGTGAGAGAGAATTAAATGACCTCTCCCATAGAGAGCTGGATCAAAAGAGTCTTAGATGTAACCTTTCAGGTGGAGAAAGATTTCTGCTTTCAGATCTTAGGGGATACTGATTTTTCTTGATAGGTGAGGAATCCTGTAACCCAGATGCCCTGCCTAAGAGCCTGCCTTCATCAGGTCTCTAGAGAAAGTGCCCTACAGACAGCCTGGTGTTGCATTCCCCAGGCAGTTGAGATGCAGTAGAACCTAGGGGGAAGGCCAGCACACTCTTTGACTGCACACCGCCATTTAAGTCCAGATGCAGGCGCACACGTTAATTTATGGTAAATGAATCAGGTACTGCTATTAGAAGCCTGTGATACACTAAAAATAAATTCAACAGTATAATTTAAAATTGTTCTTTAGTGGGCGCCTGGGTGGCTCAGTCGTTAAGCGTCTGACTTCGGCTCAGGTCATGATCTCAGGGTCCTGGGATCGAGCCCCGCGTCGGGCTCCCTGCTTGGCGGGAAGCCTGTTTCTCCCTCTCCCACTCCACCTGCTTGTGTTCCCTCTCTCGCTATCTCTCTGTCAAATAAATAAATAAAATCTTTAAAATAAAATAAAATAGTTCTTTAGCTTAGAAGAATAAAAACATTATTAACATCAATTAAGAACAGTATCTTGACTTGTCAAAAAGGACATTCAATTAAAAATGACAACTTTTTCTTTCTTTTATTATGTTAATCACCATACATTACACCATTAGTGTTTTTTTAAAATTTTTTATTGTTATGTTAATCCCCATACAACATTACACCATTAGTTTTTGATGTGGTGTTCCATGATTCATTGTTTGCGTATAACACACAGTGCTCCATTCAGTACATGCCCTCTTTTTTTTTTTTTAAAGATTTTATTTACTTATTTGACAGAGAGAGACACAGCGAGAGAGGGAACACAAGCAGGGGGAGTGGGAGAGGGAGAAGCAGGCTTCCCGCCGAGCAGGGAGCCCGATGTGTGGGGCTCGATCCCAGGACCCCGGGACCATGACCTGAGCCAAAGGCAGACGCTTAACCATCTGAGCCACCCAGGTGCCCCCAATACATGCCCTCTTTAATACCCATCACCAGGCTAACCCATCCCCCCACCCCCTCCCCTCTAGAACCCTTAAAAATGACAAATTTTCACACTTAGAGAAGCCCTGCATATGTTACAAAATGGCATTTCTGAGGAGACTGGGTGGCTCAGTCGGTTGGGCGTCTGCCTTTGACTCAGGTCATGATCCCAGGGTCCTGGGATCGAGTCCCGCATCGGGTTCCTTGCTCAGCATGGAGCCTGCTTCTCCCTCTGCCTCTGCCCTTCCACTTGCTTGTGCTCTCTCTCTCTTTCTCAAATAAATAAGTAAAATATTTTTTTAAAATGGCATTTCTCAGGCAGGTTCATTAATTAGGATTATTTTGCAAGGGTCTTCAGACCCTCAGGTTGGAGTAAGCACCCCTTTTATGTGCAGCTTGTGCTCAGCCATAAGACATCTATGTAATCGGGTGACTTGTATTTTCTGAGTCACTCCCCTGTTGCACTGAGACTGTCTCTCTAGTAGCAGGTGGAGTTGAGACAGTCTGCAAAGACAGGGTCAGGGTGGAGCTCAGGTCTGCCGTCTACTCTGTGTTCTGGACTGTTGACCATCCAAACTGTGAAATGTTAAAACCTCCATACAGAGTCTTGTTCAGTCCTTCCTCATAGCCCCAGCCCCGTGTCACCGAAACCCAGCCCCAGGGCTCGGAGGGCAGTGTCAGAGCCCAGGTGGATGCGCTCCTGGCCAGCATTGCCTTCTTCCTCCAACCCCAGCCTGGAGTCTTGTTGCCCAGACTTTTTCTCAGCTTAGAGCCTTAACTCCCAGGCCACAGTTCCTAGCATATCGTTTCCCTTTTTATTCTGCCTGGGATTTCGAAAATGTCTAATAGTGCTGGGTGGTTTTATTCATCATTATGAGTGGTATTGTTTATTACAACTTGCAGCTACAACTCTGGTAAAACAAATTCATTTCCTGCGTTCAGATTGTGCTCATCTAAAAATTCTGTTTATAACATTTATTCAGAAGAAGGCTTCTATTATGAGTTGTTGAGAAACAGCTCTGTACCCCCTTTAATAAAGCTATTTTTGAAATGTAATTTAATGCCTGCAAGTAAATTGCTTGGAGGTTTAGTTCCTTGCTTGCAAAAGAAGTGTGAGAAAAAAAGTACCTTTTTTTTAACGCATTTTCTGAGCTCTGGCCAGAAACCGTTTCATTCGTTTAGTTCATTCATATTTATTAATCACCAATATTTATCAATATACCATGTGATTATATTTATGTTATATATATACTTATCTCCTTGTGTTTGATATATATTAGTGTGTATGTGTGCATATATGCGTGTATGTGCATTAGTTAATACTAATTAATATCAAGCAGAAGTATAGCAAAAAGATTGGTACCCTCAAATTATAAGGTGATTTTTTTTTCCTGTGTAACCTATAAAGTGAGGTATTGAATTGATACTCAGTACTGAGCCACTTCTTACACCCTTGATTTTTCTTATTGTATTTATCTTTGTTTATATTTTTAAAATCTGAGAATTACAGAAATAGTTAATCTCTAGTGATCCTTCAGATTATGGTTTAAATATCCTCTCCCCAGGGAGGCCTTCCCTGTACCCACTTAAATGGGTGTCGCTGGCATGCTCACCACATTCTTCCTTGATAGTTTTCATGTCACACGCATGTGCACACACAGTTACGTGTGCTGTGTCCCCTTCCCCGTAAACGGTCTTCAGGGCCCCTGTCTTTCTTGTCCCCTCCTGTCTGTACTGTGCTGGGCATCCTAGGCGCTGGAGTGTGTGTTGAAGGAGCACAGGACACCAGAGGCCCCTCCAGGGTGGTTGTGATGCTCTCTGTCCTTTACAGGACTGTCTTGGAAGTTTTCAACTATTTTCTTGATTCAACCAAGAAATCTTTTTTCCATTACTAATTTAATATCTTTTCTTTTTTTTTTTTTTAAAGATTTTATTTATTTATTTATTTGACAGAGAGAAAGATAGCGAGAGCAGGAACCACAAGCAGGGGGAGTCGGAGAGGGAGAAGCAGGCCTCCCGCCGAGCAGGGAGCCCGATGTGGGGACTCGATCCCAGGACCCTGGGATCATGACCTGAGCCGAAGGTAGACGCTTAACGACTGAGCCACCCAGGTGCCCCCTTAATATCTTTTCAAATTATTGAATACTTGTGTTTTCCCCTCCACCGAGGAGCCGGAAACAGCCAAGAGTAGAAGACTATTTATGTCCTAAATGGCCCTTTCCTCTTTTGCTCTCCGTGTTCTTTTTCTTATAAGTGAACAAATACATTGTGAGGCTAGCAGACTTTAATGCATCCTTTGAATTCAAGTGTAGAGATTTTTGAGGAAAATGAGGTAGTTTTGAGAAACTAGTAAAACCAGCCCCAGTGCTTTTGATATTTTATTTTATTTTATTTTAGATTTTGTTTATTTATTTGACAGACAGAGACACAGTGAGAGCGGGAACACAAGCAGGGGGAGTGGGAGAGGGAGAAGCAGACTTCCTGCGGAGCAGGGAGCCCGATGCGGGGCTCGATCCCAGGACCCTGGGATCATGACCTGAGCTGAAGGCAGATGTTTAATGACTGAGCCCAGGTGCCCCACTTTTTTTTTTTTTTTTTTTTTTTTTTTAGATTTTATTTATTTATTTATTAGAGAGCGAGCGAGACAGAAACAGCATGAGAGAGGAGAGGGTCAGAGGGAGAAGCAGGTTCCCCGCTGAGCTGGGAGCCCGATGTGGGACTCGATCCCAGGACCCTGGGATCATGACCTGAGCCGAAGGCAGTCGCTTAACCAACTGAGCCACCCAGGCACCCCCAGGTGCCCCACTTTTGATATTTTAATTTATAGGAAGTGCTCTTCCATTTTTCTCAGGACAGTGCCAGACTGGGGAAGGGTGCTGTCATTCAGAATTATTTATTGGGCACTTGTGAGAGTGGAAACAGGGGGACCTGGCAAGGCAAACTTTGGTCCCAACCGCTGGACCATTTGGGACAGCACCAGGGGCTGTGTGTAAGGCGTGGCGTGGCGCTATGGGGCCACAATGTGGCCAGGTGCTCCCTGCCCTCTGGGCACTTCTGGCTAATGAGTCAGTCCTGGAGTTTTTCAGCAGCACTGATCTAACCTACAAATTTAGATTTCTTTTCATATTATTCCAGTAGAAAATTTTATTAATGTGGCCTTTTTTTTTTTAATAAAAAGTGTTGACAGTAGAATATTTTATGTTCAAAATATTGATTAATTTTGGGGGAAACCTAAGAGATTTTATGTTGCATAACAAATCTCTGTTTAAATTCACCAAGTAAATTGCAGTGAATCGTAACTATATTAATTATGCAAAAGCAAACATTGCAGAATAGGGTTTATTTGAAAGACTGATCAGATGAAAATTTCTAGGTGACCTGAAAGATGTCACACTTTTCTACACCCTTGCATCAAAACAGTGTGATCAGTTGGATGTCATGTAGAAAACTTCGTACTGGTGGGTCCAGCAATTTTAGCAAATGGGATCACATTTGATTAGGAAGTCAATTTATTTTAGAGGATTTATGTAGCATGAAAATTATTAGATTCAGGGGCACCTGGGTGGCTCAGTCGTTAGGCGCCTGCCTTTGGCTCAGGTCATGATTCCAGGGTCCTGGGATCGAGCCCCGCATCGGGCTCCCTGCTCCGCGGAAGCCTGCTTCTCCCTCTCCCACTCCCCCTGCTTGTGTTCCCTCTCTCACTGTGTCTCTCTCCGTCAAATAAAATCTTTAAAAAAGAAAAAGAAAATATTAGATTCAAAAAGATCCTAGAAATATTACACTAGACATCTCAAATTTTCAACGTGACTCTATCTGTAACAATATATGTGACATTTCATATTTTAAGACTAAAGTAAGTATGCAGTGGTAATGGGTATTCGACCATGATTTCAGGTGAACAAGACTTCAGAGAAACCTATCATATTGCCAAAAACAAAACCAAACACTGCATTACAGTTCCAGAACATGGTTTTTTTCCACACAAGTGTAATTTTAACTATTACCCAGTAGCATGGGATAGTCGTTTCACTCTTAACTAGCATTTTTCCTCCTTGTTCAACTCCATTTGGATAATGCTTTTCAAAAGTAAGCTCAATAGTTGTAGTCCGTTCTCATATTTAAAGTAGCTAGAAACTAAGCAAATAATTAATTAAGTGATGCGAGAAATTTATTTTAGCCTCGCCAAGATCCCAGTATCTTCCTTGAAGTCAGAAACGGCCTTGGTTCAGCCAGAGGCCCTGTCTTTGGTGCATCTGGTCGTGAATGTCCTGTTAGTCCTAAGGGAATAAATAAACTTCAGGGATGTCAATGCTGACATTCAAACAATAAAAAAAGTGCTTGGTTTTCAAAAGTGACAAATGCATTAGTTAGGCATTATTGATGTTTTGGGAATTTTGAGGCATGTATTTTGCTTCCTCACCCAGGATTTGAATTTACAGGTGTCTGAGCTGTTGAGAACACCATTCACGTCACCGTGGAGGGAGCACTGGTCTTTGAGACCAGGGTTTCAGTCCTGCTGACTCTGACTTTGGGCAGGTTGCTAAGTATCATTATCTTAGTTCCTCAATAGTCCAAGGAGAGATTTGGAGCATTGGGTAATAACCTTTTAAAGATAATTTGAGAGGTGCAAGTGGCAAATTCGATTTTACAGCATAAATCTGTATTAATCCTTACAACATCATGAGTCAGTGAGCATGCCTTTGTTGATGTAGTCACTGTCTGTTACAGATGTTACGAATGTTACTCAAGAGGCAGACCACTCTGTCGCTTGCTGATGTGTAATATTGGGAAATTGCTGAATCTTTCTGTTCCAGTTTCCTCATCTCTGTAATGGAGGGGGCGGTAAAGGAGGATATTTACAGAGTTGTGAAGAATAAATGAGTGATTACAGGAATAATATAATAACTACTAATATATATTGAATGTTTATTGTGTGGTAGATAATTTCTAAGTGCTGAGGATACAAACCTAAGAAAAGCACTTTTCTGTCTTCAGAAAGCTCACAGTCAGGTGGGAGAGAGAGAAGGAAGCAGAGCCAGTGTAGGCTTGTCTTATGATGGGTGTCCTTATAGTATAGATCAGGGCTTGAGGAAGGGAAGGTTCTCGGAAAGATGCATAGAGACGTTTAACGTCGTAGAAAACAGGTGCCTGCCAAGTGTGCCTGGCATCTTGCTAGGTGCTGGGGGTGGAGGGAGGCTACAGATAAAAATTTAGCATGATCTCTGCCCTAAAGTTTCATGACAAACTGTGAGTTGAGTGTAAATGGTAGGTGTCAAAATACTTGACTGGAGTCTTGAGGATGAAGTGTCTAGTAGGACACTGTGACGCAGAGGCAGGGTCTTGGCAGGGGAGGGCAGGCCTGCTGCACCGGGCTGGGTGGGGCAGACTCATACCCAAGGCCAGGTCAGAAGGAGCAGATGGAAGAGGGAATTTGGGGGTGAGGGGATGCTTTATGAACTCGAACAGTGTCTGACTGTTAATTAGTTTCATGAGTTTTGACTGTCTCTTCATAAAAATTACAAATTTTAATTTCATAGTCTTTGTTTCTCCACTAAACTTAATACCATATAAGGGAAAAGCTTTTTTAGGTCATTACATTTGAAAACATTTTCCTGCACTTGTGCTTTTAGAAAATGAAGTAAACGCAGAATACGTAAAAGTTGGCTTATGGTGGAGGTTCTTTATTCTCGCAACCATGACAGTCCTTTTGCTTGTGCTTGCCTAGTGCTTTCCTGCTGCATTTACTAGAGAGGAGCACCAGCAGGGTGGTAATCCTGCAGAATCTGGAATGATAGTTTGTTGCTTGATTTGCTTTGAATTGAACTGATATATTGAGAACCTTGGCACCTACTTTCACCAGTTAGTAAATTGACTTTGTAGCAGTTGCTGCTGATGGCTGTTTTTCATATACCCCATAATATAAATATGTCAACCTGACATTGTATAAATTACAGTATTGTTTTACAGTGATAGTATTTTTGTGTGCATGTATTTAGTAATTATACAAAAGTTTTTATTTTTTTAATTAATTTATTTTTAAAATTTCTTTAAGTAGGCTCCACACCCAACATGGGGCTTGAACTCATAACCCTGAGATTAAGAGCCGCATGCTCTACCAGCTGAGCCAGCCAGGCGCCGCAATTTTAGGAAAGTTTTTATATTCTTGTAGTATTTCCCTGCCTACAAAGTGGGTATGTGTGGGAATATGTACATATAAGACTTTAGTTGCAAATTGGGATACCTGGGTGGCTCAGTCAGTTAAGCATCTGTCTTGGGCTCAGGTCATGGCGAGTCCTTCATCGGGCTTCTCCCTCTGTGTGCTGCTCCCCCTGCTTGTGCACGCTCTCTCGCTGACAAATAAATAAAATATTTTTTAAAAAGACTTTAGGGGCACCTGGCTGGCTCAGTCGGTTAAGCGTCTGCCTTCGGCTCAGGTCACGATCCCAGGGTCCTGGGATCGAGCCCTGCATCGGGGCTCCCTGCTCAGTGGGAAGCCTGCTTCTCCCTCTCCCTCTACTGCTCCGCCTGCTCGTGCTCTCTCGCTCTGTCAAATAAATAAATAAAATCTTAAAAAAAAAAAAAAAAAACTTTCGTTGCAAATAGAAGGAATTTGAGCATAGCATTTCATATTGAAGCATTTTCTGTTTTAAGATATCTCTGAGAAAGAAAACAATTTTCTAGTTCTGATAAATTCTTGTAGTTATATTAGTGGGATGTGCTTAGTAAGAAAGTTACTCGTGAGTCTTGCATTTCTGCCATGACTGAATAACAGGGACCAGACTTACTCTCCACCAGGACCAGGTAAGGCAAGTGAGGCACTTGCCTCAGGTGCAGAATTGAAGGGGGCACCAGAAAGCTCAATAATTGAGATTAATATTTTAGGGGTACCTTGCTGGCACAGTAAGTAGAGCATGTGATTCGATCTCGGGGTTGTAATTTTGAGCCCCATGTTAGGTGTAGAGATTACTTAAAATATTTAAAAACATTTTTTTTTTTACTTATTTAAAGATTTTATTTATTTTAGTGGAAGGAGGGGCAGGGGGAGAGTCCTCAAGCAGACTCCCTGCTGAGTGCAGAGCCCAAAGTGGGGCTCAATCTCATGACCTGAGCCGAATCAAAAATCAGAAGCCCAACTGAGCCACCCAGGTGCCCTCAGAATAAACATTTTAATGCAGTGCTTTGAGAAAATCAAATTTGATACAAATAGATCCATAATGAAAAAAATCAAATATTAAATATAGATAGGATTAGAATTAATGATTTTTCCTTTTGCCTCAGTTCCAATATGGCTCAGTTCAGCACTGTTACTGGTACTATCTTTATTTAAAATTTTAATATTTTTGTTTCTCGTGGATTTTTTTCATTAATTTTGATTTTTATCTGTTACTGAGTGTTTTTTGTTCCTCCCTAAAATTTGTATCTGAGGCAAGTATCTCACTCACCTTACCCTAGTTCCAAACCTGACTGCCATCTTAAACAACTTGAAAACCAGACAAAATATATGAAACAACAGTTCTAGACATTGCTCAGCAGACAGGTTAGGACTGTGTTCCCTGAAATAAATGAGCCCTACGGTTATTCCAGCTTATTCTCTAGATCAGGGTCCCTGAAATTTTTATCTAAAGGGCCAGACAGTAAATATCTCAGGCTTTTCAGACCATATGATCTCTGTCACAACTACGAACTCAACTCTGTGTCTGCTTTCATACCAAGTATGTGAATGAATGGGTATAGATGTATTCCAATAAAACTTTATTTGTTTAAAAAAACTGGTGGTAGGTTAGATTTGGTCCCAGGCCATAGTTTGCCAATCTTGGCCTAGAGACAGTTTCCACACTGCAGGGCAGGGAGAGAGAATCCAGAGCCCACAGGCTTACTGAAGTGACAAACATTCAGTGTTTGGGAGGACAAGGCAGCTAGAATTTGGGTTGGGGGGTAAAGCATAGGAGAGGAAAGGGGCTACTTAGAGAACTCCAGAGATCTGCAAAAGGACCCCCTTGAGATTTTGACTGAATACTGACCAACAAATACAGGAGGAAAAAACCTCAAAGCCAGGAAAAGAACCACCAGAAAGGAGTAGACTGGACAATTTGTGGATATCACACAGGGTTGAGATAGTTTGTGTTCCCACCACCTAGGGTAATAGCAGTTAGGTCCTTTTAAGGCTTGTTTTTAAATCTTCGTTAGGGTGTTTCAGAGCAGCTTTTCCAATTAGGGCATCAGGTAGACTCCCCTCACCTCAGTAGTGGGGCTGGATTAGCTCTAGAAGGGCTGCTGCGGACCTGCCGAACTGGTTCCAAGTAAGTTCCCAGAACAAAGTCCCACCTGTATTTATTTATTTTTAAAGATTTATTTATTTATTTATTTGACAGAGTAAAAGAGTGTGTGTGTGTGTGTGTGCATGGGGGTGGGAGGACAGAGGAAGAAGGAGAGAGAAGCAGACTCCCCACTGAGTGCGGAACCCGATGCCAGGCTTGATCCCAAGACCCTGAGATCATCACCTGAACCAAAATCAAGAGTCACCCACTTAAGTGACTGAGCCACCCAGGTGCCCCAAGTCCCAATTATATTTAAAAGGATATGATAAAATCCAGTTGCCAGCAGCATAAAAAAATTTCAGTGTCCAGCATCTTATAAAAATTACCAGGCATACAAAGAAGCAAGAAAATATGATACTAACCAGGAGAAAAGTCAACCAATAGAAACAGACCCAAAATAACAGATAAGGACCTTAAAATAACTGTTACAAATAAGTTGCACATATCAAAAATGTAGAGAAAAATGAACATAATTAGCAAAATGAAAAATACAAAAAAAAGGCTGAAATAAAAGTTCGAGATGAAAAATAAAATATCTGAAATGAAAAATGCAATAGAGAGATGAACATCAGTTTGGCATTACAGAAGAATGGCTCAGTGAACTTCAAGACGATCCAAAATACAGCAAAAAGAATAGAGAAGACTGGGGCACCTGGGTGGCTCAGTTGGTTAACCGTCTGCTTCAGCTCAGGTCATGATCCCAGGGTCCTGAGATTGGGCTTCGCGTCGGGCTCCCTGCTCAGCGGGGAGCCTGCTTCTCCCTCTTCCTCTACCTGCTACTCTGCCTACTTGTGCTCTCTATCTCTCTGTCAGATAAATAAGTAAATAATCTTTAAAAAACAAATAAAAAGAAAAGACTGAAGAGAGAATAACAATATTTAGGAACCTGTGAGACAAAATAAGCTGTTCTCAGATACGTGTAACTAGACTTCCAAAAGAGGAGGGAATGCAAACAGCATTTGAAGAAATAATGGCTGAAAAACAAAATCCAAATTTGATGAAAACTACAAACCACAGAGCTCAAAAACCCCAAATAGAATAAACAAAGAAAACCATACCAATGTACTGCATAATGATATTGCTGAAAAACCAGTGCTAAAGAGGAAAAAAAAAAGGCAAGAAGAAAAGACATTACAGAGGAACAAGACAGAAATGACAGCTGACATCTGGTCCTAGCCTGTGCTAGCCAGAAGACAACACAGTGACATGTTTAAAGCACCGAAAGAAAAACCTGTTAGTTTAGAATTCTGTACCCAGAGAAAATATCTTTCAGAAATAAAAGTGAAATCACAATTTCTAGGCCAAGAAAAGCTGACAATTTATTGCCAGCAGACCTGCACTACACAGAATTTTTATTTTTTAATTTTTAATTTTTTTTATTTTTTTATTTTTTTTTTAAGATTTTATTTATTTGAGAGAGAGAGAATGAGAGACAGAGAGCATGAGAGGGAGGAGGGTCAGAGGGAGAAGCAGACTCCCTGCCGAGCAGGGAGCCCGATGCGGGACTTGATCCCGGGACTCCAGGATCATGACCTGAGCCGAAGGCAGTCGCTCAACCAACTGAGCCACCCAGGCGCCCCTACACAGAATTTTTAAAGGAAGTTCAGGTAGAAGCAAATGACACCAGATGGAAATTTTTTCAGAGAGGAGTGAAAAGAACCAGAAATGGTCAATAGGTGGATAAATATTCTCACTTTTAATTGCTTTTTTAAAAAAACTGGCTATTTAAGGCAAAAATAACAGTATATGATGGGCCTTATAATACTTGTAGAGGTAAATAAATGAAAACAGTAGTACAAAGGATGGGAGGGGAGAAATGGAAATATGGTATCACTATACTTAAAGTGGCATAATAGTATTTGCAGGTAAATTGTGATAAGTTAAAGATAACCATCATATCCAGAAAAATCTGTCATCGGCGAAAGAAGGAAACATTAATGCCAATAACAGGATGTAAAATAGGGTACCACTACAGGCCCTACAGACATTGAAAGGGTAGTAAGAGTAAAATTGCAAATAATTTTATGCCAATAGATTTGATAACTTAAATAAAATGAAAACATTCCTCGACAAACACAAACTATCAAAGCTCACTCAAAGAAATATATAACTTTCATTACTCTATGTTTATAAAAGAAATTGAATTGGTAATGAAAATCCTTGGGGCGCCTGGGTGGCTCAGTCAGTTAAGCTTCTGCCTTCGGCTTGGGTCATGATCTCAGTGTCCTGGGATCGAGCCCCGCATTGGGTTCCCTGCTCAGCTGGGAGTCTGCTTCTCCCTCTCTCTCTCTGTCCACCCCTCCCACCTGCTCATGCTCTCTCTCGTGCTCTCTCAAATAAATAAAATCCTAAAAAAAAAAATCCTTGCCTCAAAGAAAACTCCAGACCCAAATGACTTCACTGGTAAATTGTATTAAACACTTAAATAAGAAGGAATACTAATCTGACAAAAACTTTTCTAGAAAATAGAAGAGGAGGGAATATTTCCTATCTCATTCTGTGAACCAGCACTGCCTTGAAAGCAAGACTAGACAAAAACATTACAATAAAGGAAAACCACCAAGTACATTTGTCTTACACACAGGTCTTCCATGCATTATAGCAAATAGAATCCATAGAGAAACATATAGGGGCGCCTGGGTGGCTCAGTCATTAAGTGTCTGCCTTTGGCTCAGGTCATGGTCCCAGGGTCCTGGGATCAAGCCCCGCATCAGGCTCCCTGCTCGGCGGGAAGCCTGCTGCTCCCTCTCCCACTCCCCCTGCTTGTGTTCCCTCTCTCGCTCTGTGTCTCTGTCAAATAAATTAAAAAAAAGAAAGAAAGAAAGAAACACATAAAAAGGATATTACGTAATGATCAAGTGAGGTTTATCTCAGGAATGAAAAATTGGTTTAACACTGGAAAATCAATCCATGTAATCCACCGTCTTAATAGATCAAACAGAAAAATGAGAAGCAAAGAGATGGAAATGCAGGAAGCACAAAGGGAAGGCAGGAGACACAGGAAGTAGTGATTGGGTTCTGAGAGGAGAGGGGCAGTGCAGAAGCAGTGTTTGAAAAGATAATGGCTGAAATTTTTCTGGAAAGTTAAAAGAAGCCAAACTGCAGTGTTAAGATGTTCAACAAATGGCTTGACAAGATATCCTAAGTAAAAAATCCACACCCAAACACAGGGCAGTGAAGCACATGACTATCTACAAAGGGACAGCGGGCAGCTTCTCAACACCAGCAATGAGAGCCACACAGCACTGGGAGTGATACCTTCAGTACGAGAAAGGAAAGGATTCTCTCTCTAACCAAAATGATTGAATGTTACATAAAACGTTAATGGTGACAAAAATTTGTGCACATGTGTAAATACACAACAGTAGGACATAAACTGGAAATACGAATGGAGATAATATTTTAAAGTCTTTGCTATCTGGGAGAAGGGTAAAGATACAGTGGCCTTTGAGAAGAACCTGCACATTGTAATTTCTAAAGTTACCATTAAAAGAATAAAAACAGAACCTCTAGCTTCTAGATTACTGGGAAGCGGGGATTAGAATGATAACAATCCTGAAGGAGGCAGATAACCCCTGGTAAAATAGTAGAAATAAATCTACATATTCGGAATGGCTTCCAATGTAAATAGAGTAAATTTTCCGTTTAAAAGGCAAAGATACCAAGGTTTTTTTAAAATAAGATTTAAAAAAAAAATTCCAAGTGTATACTGTTTACAAGAGATTCATCTAAAAGGATTCAGAAATGTTGAAAGTAAAATGATGGCAAAAATAAACTATGCAAACACCAAGAGCAAGATTGTGTAATGTTAGACAAAATATATTTTAAGGCAAAAAGCAGGACTAGAGTGCCATTTCACATAACATGGTGGGCAACTCTAGGCCCTATAACAAAATAAATAGATTATAAACAAGTTCATTTCTTGCTCACACAAAGTTCAGGATAGGTAGTCCTAGTTGGCAGGCTGCTTTCCACATGTTCGAGTTCTTTGGGAAAGAGAATCTCTTGTAGTCCCCGAGGAGGAAGAAAAGACTTCATTAATTTTGACTTGTATGTTCACAGGGGAAAACCAGCTCTGACCAGGGAATAGGATGCTCTCACTGGCCAGGCCTGACTGATACACGGCCGCCTGTGCCTGGGGGTTAGAGTCAGTGTCTCTGGAAGCTGGTGGACTGAGACTGGGGAGTTCATTAAATCTGGTGAGAAATCGTAGCACAGTAACCATTAGAAAAATGAACAGGTGCTTGCTGCAGAATTGCAGCAGGGGTGCCTGGGTGGCTGAGTTGGTTAAGCGTCTGACTCTTTTTTTTTTTTTTTTAAGATTTTATTTATTTATTTGACAGAGAGAGACACACACAGCAAGAGAGGGAACACAAGCAGGGGGAGTGGGAGAGGGAGAAGCAGGCTTCCCACGGAGCAGGGAGCCCGATGCGGGGCTCGATTCCAGGACCCTGGGATCATGACCTGAGCCGAAGGCAGACGCTTAATGACTGAGCCACCCAGGCGCCCCAAGCGTCTGACTCTTGACCTCAGCTCGGGTGTTGATTCAGGGCCCTGAGTTCAGGCCCTGTTTTGGGCTCCACACGGGCTTGGAGCCTACTTTTAAAAAAATTGCATTGCAGCAATTGTCAGATGTAAAATTCTTACAGATGTAAGAAATGTAAAAAATTCTTTTTTTTTTTTTTTTAAAGATAGAGACCGAGAGAGTGGGGCACAGAGGGAGAGGGAGAGTGAGAATCTTGAGCAGGCTCCATGCCCAGCACATAGCTCAAAGCAGAGCTCCATCTCAGGGTCATAACCTGAACCAAAATCAAGCATCAGATGCTTAATGGACTGAGCCACCCAGGCACCCCTATTCAAAATAATTGTAAAATTCTTTGTAACAAAGAATTCTTAGGATACCACTACACAGCCATTCAGTTAGCAAGAATTAAAAAGCCTGACAAATCTTATTGAAGAAGTTGAGCACCAGGAACTCTCTTACATGCTTCTGGTGGGAGTATAATTGTAACAACTGATCTGGGAAATAGTCTGGCTTTTATGTAGCAAGGGTGAATTGATACCCAGTAACCAGAAGTCCCATTTCTGGGTCTGCACGGGAGAAATACATGCTCATGTGCTTGAGGTAGCTGCACCAGGAAGATCTACTATCAGTAGTGTGTGTTTGCTCCAAAGCAGGAATTACCGAGGGGACAGGGGAATGGATAAGTAAATTATGGTATATTTACACAGTGAAATACTACACAGCAATGAAAATAAATGGCAGGTACAGCAGCAGAGGCGGAGTAAAAAAAAAAAAAAAGCAAGATGAAAGAATACATACAATATAATTCTGTGTATATAAAATTCAGATTTTGGCAAAAGGAAGCTATAAGTGCTGCATGCCTAGATGGTACATCTAAAAAGTAAAGTGATAACCGTAAAGGCTAGGGTAGTTGCTGCTCACAGGGGGAGGAAGGGGTTTGGGGTGGGAAAGAGGCACCCAGAGTTTTCGGGGTTTCAGCAGTGTTATCTTCCTTCCTTGGCCTGGATGGTAGTTGGACTAGTGTTTGTGTACCGAACGTACGTGTTGCCTTTGCTTTTTATGTGTGCAATACTTAAGATAAAAGTTATTTTAAAATTAAAGTAGTCTGAACATATTCAGACTTTGTAATTTGTGTCCCACTAAAAAAATGTGGAATATCCAAAGCACATGTTTCTGTAGAGTGGTTAAAATGTTTTCTTTAAACTTCTTTCTTGATCATTTTTTTTAATTTACATTTTTGGATTTCTGTTTTTAAAATCTGGAAAAATGTTCCCGGTGGAGTTGACCAAGTATTATTCTTACTCCCCAGGTAAGAGACTCCACTACATTCTTTGAAGAAGGATAAGATTGGCACTGCTTTGCTTCTTTCTTTACCGAAGTCTCTTCCTCCCGGACTGAGCTTTGCTGTATCTTCCTTACAGCATATGACACACGGGTATGTCACTGGAAAATTTTAATTTGTATAGATTTCTTTTTGCAGCTGGAACTAGTTTGCTTTTCATAAAAACAAAGTGATTAAAACACATCTTGAACTTACTCATTTTTGGCTTTAGCAGTTGCACTCTGTGACAGATGTATTTGAGTATCTTCCACACACATGGCACCATATTTGGTGTGTGTCTAACTTATTTTTATTTCTCATTTTTTTAAACCAGCATTACACTTGGAGAATAGGTGACATTACACCTGATGGCCCACTAATGATGAATGTGTTTGAAACCCAGGGCAGGGGAGAGGTTTCTGCCTCCTAGGCCTGCCCTCCAAAAGCCCAAGGCCCGCCCTTCCCAGCAGGACACCCACTGCCATGAAGTTGCCAGTGGCCCAGGCTGGAGGCCTACTCAGCTCAGGATTGCATCTTTTGATGCTTGGACTGTTTGCTCTGTAACCATGGTTCTCTAGGAGTTTGAAAGGAAACAAAATACCCTGTGTTTTAGTCTCTAATTTGTGATTTGAGTGGCACTTTATACTTGAAATTAAGAACTCTTTAATATGTTAGAACAGTAAAATAAATATAAAATGGGTTTGAAATATTTGCATCCAAAGTGAGATTTAATATATAGCTATTTTTGATAAATTGTTAAGTATCAAGAAAACTGCTATTTAAAAATCATTCATAATCACAGGACTACTCAGTTTTTCTCAGCTGTCTTGAGTTTTTTAGTTTGTGTCGAGCAGGGTTCAAACAGTGGCAGCTAGCGGATGCGGCCCTTCAGTCTGTTCCATCACTCGACAACCCCTCCCTGTCCCTTTTCCTCTGTGCGTTTTCTTGGTTGCTTGTTTGTAGTCAGAGGTTTCCCTGTGTTGACTTTTGCCCTTTCCACTGAGCGCGTTCTTCTGCCCGCTGCATCTGCTGTGACGTGGTGGGTAGATCCAGCGGCTTGCCCGCGGCCCGGCGCGGCCTTGGAGGGCAGGCCCTGCAGAGGCGGTGCTGTGTGCCCTCAGCAGGTCTTCCAGGCTCGGGCCAGTCTGGCCTCAGTCACTGGAAGTCATGAAGTGATGGTGTTACACGCTTCGTCATCTACTTTGCCTGGAGTAACTGAAATACTTCGACAGATAGAAACTTCCCCTCCTTAAGTATTTGGTTGCCCTAAAGGGCAGTTCAAATAGAAAAGGGAGGATCAGTGCTGGTTCTTTCTCTTTATCAGATCTCAAAACAGTGCGATGGTTCTCCGGCCACTCCCAAAGTGACCAGTGACTGTTTTAAGTAGTGTGACAAACTCATGAAATTAGTCCTCTGTGGTATGTTTAAATCCCTCGCAATTAGGATTCTTATAGATGCTAACATTGAGCCACTATGGCCAGCGGAGCCTCGTTGAGTGGGCTCCTTTGTCCTTTGATGGGCCCCACACTCTTCCTTCCCTTGCTTTCTGTGCTGGTAACATGTTTCAGATTCCTTCTAAACGTCTTTGCCACAGACCTGGCATTGCCTCTTTCTCTGAGCAGCTCTGGTTCCCTTTTGTAGAAAATCTTGAGACCACACTCTGGGCACTGGGGAGACTCACTGCTACCGGGCTGTAATTGTTTCCAGGCCTTTTGGACAGACAGCCTAGCAAATATGCTTTTTAAGTGAAAATATCATGAGTTCATACTGTTGTTTGTTTCAAATTTAGTATTATTTGGTTTTTACTTCTTTGTGTTTATATTGATATATCTTTTCTCTAATGCTGAAAACCTTGGTTTCTAACAACATTAGCATCATTACTTGTTTTATCCTATAAAATCTATGTGATACTTTAGAATAACAATACCAATATATTACCAACAGTATGATTCCTGAAAACAGTTTAGGGTTTCCTGCAGGTTTTTTTGTCTTTAGAGTATACATCCCTAGGGATATTTTGCCAAATTAAGCTTTAAAGTCACTGAGCCAGCCCCTTAGTGTGCCAGCAAGTTGTTTACATAGTCATATCCGTTTTTTTATTTGAATTTGAAGGAATAGCTTCTTTTAAAATTTTGTTGTAAGTTTATAAAACATTTTCATTTTTCCAAATCAAAATAAAATATTTTCAGAAATCAGGCTTTTGTTCCTAATCTTTATACCCTGTTTCTTCCTTCCTTCATAGGTAACAGATCTATTTTTAATGTATGTATGTGCACACAGCCCTCTTTCTTAGAAATTGGTAGCATACAATACAGCTTTTCTCCATCTTGTTTTTGTTTTTTAAACTTAAACAGCATGTTGTGAGGCCCACACTGTAGTATACATGGATCCTCCTCATCCTTTTTTGTGTAGCTGTGTAGTATTCCATCATGCTGGATGTATTACAGAAAACTTATTTTTCAAAATATGTTGGCTTTAGTCCGTATGTGTTTCTCCTGTGTGTGAATGTCATCAGTTTTGCTCTTTAATCAGTTGCTGATTTCTTAGTAATTTGGGGACCTTATAAGCCCATTGCTTGTCTGTGCCTGGTTTTCCTTATGTATAAAATGTAAGGTTTGGACTAGAAGCTCAAGATGGGTTATTTTAGCTGAAAGACTGCAGATAAGTAAACTGAATCTGAGAGCATCTCCCTAGCAACAGAATGTACACCGTGGGGTGCCTGGCTGGCTCAGTTGGTGGAGCATGCGACACTTGATCTCGAGCCCCATAGTGCGTGTGGAGATAACTTAAAAAAATAAAATAAAATCTTCAAAAAAAATGTACACCCTATATCCACAGAGGTGGTGGTGACAGGGAGTTAGATCAGGCGTGCTGAAACCAACAGGTCTTAAGAGGTCAGTAAATGGTTGTCAGAATCAGGGAGGCTAGGACGGTTCTGCTGGGGCGGCTGGCTCAGTGCTGGTGGTGCTTCCTGAGGTGGGAGCAGGTTGTTGTGGCGGAGGCAGAGATGTGTCAACTAGGGATGGGAAGCACCGAGAACGGCAAATTGCATGTTGGCTGCATTAAATACGAGGGACCTGTGTAGCAGGACAGACTGAGCGAGGTGGTCTGGGAGCTCGGGAAGGGTGGTGCTGCGGTGCTCAGAGGAGAAGCTCATGGGTACAGGTCTGCCGGATGAGGTCTTGGGAGGGGGTGCGATTGGCCAGCGTGAGTGTGCGGAGGAGAGAAGAGTGTCCGCACCAGCACCCGAACAGCCCCTGCCTTTAGACCACAGTCAGAAAGAGGGGAGTCTGCTGGAGAGATTTGGGGAGGGAGGCATTGACATAAGAGCCAGTGCTTTGTGGAATCTCATGCTTTATTCTAAAAGTCGATTTAAATATTGTAATCCAGTCCTTCATGTGGCCACGCGATATGTTTTTCACTCATATTTTCAAGTAAAGTTGATGCTCCAGGGAAATGAACCTTATCACACGTGTGCAGCTGCTTCTGCCTCCTGTCCAGGCTCAGCCTCAGGGCCACGTCCACCTGGATGTGAGTCTTTGTGGCTTGCCGAATGCCCTGGGCCTCAGCCTGTCTCCCTCCCAGACGGTAAGACTCTGGCCCTGGGCCAGGAGAGGCGCAGCTTCTTTGCACAGCCAGGGTTGAAGGAGTGCTTTACAAAGAATCCCTAAATCAAGGAATATTGGCAGTGCTGGGCCTCACATAGCTGTTGTTTTTCTAAAGGATTTAAGACCAAGTTTTATACTGGGGTTTAATCTGGTTCTTCTCCAGCTGTGAGCCTGTGGCCAGCCGTCTGTCCTGTCCTCATCGCCC
The DNA here is from genome assembly GCF_002201575.2 of Neomonachus schauinslandi. Classification (NCBI taxonomy): domain Eukaryota; kingdom Metazoa; phylum Chordata; class Mammalia; order Carnivora; family Phocidae; genus Neomonachus; species Neomonachus schauinslandi. The sequence continues at coordinate 2,545,108 of NC_058411.1, read as the reverse complement.
CTCCCCCCCCAGTCTCTTTCTCTCTCTCAAGTGGGGCTTTTCATACATGATTATGATCTGCCTGTTTGTTTGGAGAAGAATGGGTCTCCTCTCTTCTTTACTTTGTCAGTGCGTCATCCATAGGCCCTCTCTCCTAGCCGAGCATTTGGCATCAGGTATCGTGAAAAGAGCCTGTGCTGAAATGTTTGCATAAACACGTATTGCCAGAAAACTTTTTTTTTATCAACAGAGCACACCTGTCTGTTTATGGTTTTCTCTCATCTTTTATTGGCATTACTTAAATGATATTTTTAATTCCCCTGCTGGGCTTGATGTCGAGCTCATTTTCCTACATCCATGTTATGTTTAGTACTTTCTTGCTGGCAGGAGCCATTTTCTTTGTTTATCTGATGCTTCCCTTTTTTGGTTTTCCCCGGGCTTTCCAGTTCTTGGAACACCCTTTTGTCAGCAGATGTGTTTTGGTTTCCAATTTCCAATCTCCAAGTAAGATGTAGCTCAACTTAAATCACAAGTAGGGAAGATAAATCGTTAGAGTAATGAAGGCGCAGAGGAATCCAGTCCAGCTCTTTGCTGTATCCCTAAGTACGGATATGCCTCAGCTGAGAGAGGGGGGCTTCCTGCGGAGCTGACTAGAAACCAAAATTTTGTGAATTTTCTCAAATAGAAGTTTTTGCATTTGGGTAAAAATATGGCCTCAGAATGTAATAAATTCATGCCTAAACATGTAGCAAAAGTAAATAATGTAATAATAGAGTAGTAATTCTACTCAGAGGACACGGCAGAGTGGGAGTTCTAGAACTACGAAGGTCAGGCCCTGGGCAGGCCCTGGTCCTTGGGGCAGCCCCGGCCACCACCTCCAAGGCTGCTGCTTCTTCCCGGTGGTTTCTGCTCTTGGCTTCTCTTTTCCCCAGAGTGCACAGACCCCCGGAGTCATTTCTCAGTCACATCCCTTCCCTACCTTATAGTTTCCACTGTGCTCTCTTTGCTTCGTGTATCTATTGTTTCTGTTCGGCAGAACATTTCTCTTTCTCTTTTTTTTTTTAAGATTTTATTTATTCATTTGAGACACAGAGAGAGAGAGGGAGAGAGCATGAGCAGGGGGAGAGGCAGAGGGAGAGGGAGAAGCAGGTTCCCCACTGAAACAGGAGCCTGACGCGGGGCTCGATGCCAGGACCCCCGGGATGCTGACCTGAGCCGAAGGCAGACGCTTAACCATCTGAGCCCCCCAGGCGCCCCAGGAGAACATTTTTCTTGATGTGTGTGGAAGCAAACATCTTCTTCCCACACTTGATGCTGAACAGGTGAGGTGTTGGCAGAAGCTTCAGGTTCTCATCACTTGCGTGGCCCGGCGCTCTGACCGGAGGCACGTGTGTCCACTCTGGGTGTGGTAACCCCCAGGCTGCTTGCCCAGACTGGCCTGTCAGATATTAATCCACTTGTGCCCAAGAGTCGCCTTTCCTCTACCACCTCTTTAATATATCGGATTGAGTGTGCATTAGTTTTCTTCAACACAGTTATTGTAAATATTATAGGATTTAATTAACCTATAATTGTCGCATCTAAACTTTAGAAATTAAGGCAGAATTTAACTGTTTTTATACCCATGTATAAGCAAGTGAAATAAAATATGTATATTTAAATCAAGAAACCTAGTCAGAGGTTTTCACGATCACATATTTTGGAAAGTTCCAAAGATGTGACTTTTCTAACGTTGCTACTTCTCGTGCTTAGCCTACATGTGGAGCACACGATGGGATTTTTGGCCTCTCTATAGCTTGGTGTGGATGTCCAGATGCAGTTGCAGGTTAGAAATTGCCATCACAGATGGAAAAGTTTAGCATTTTCAGTAAATATGTTTGCAGGAACTTTCTTTTTACAGTGGTTTTTAGTTTGGGGGCCTTTGAACACGCTATCAGCTTTTGAACTATACTTACACTAGATAGTGTTATTCCGATCTGGCCAGCTCCAGTGGATACCCATTTACCATGTGCGTGGGCACTCAGCAGGGTATGTGTTGATGTTGGCACTCGTCCCTTGGCCACTTACTTTTCTCTATTTGATTTATTTTTATTTTTTTAAAAGATTTTATTTATTTATTTGACAGAGAGAGACACAGCGAGAGAGGGAACACAAGCAGGGGGAGTGGGAGAGGGAGAAGCAGGCTTCCCCCGGAGCAGGGAGCCCGATGTGGGGCTCGATCCCAGGACCCCGGGATCATGACCTGAGCCAAAGGCAGATGCTTAATGACTGAGCCACCCAGGCGCCCCTCTCTATTTGATTTAAAACATTATTACCTCGAGTTTTTCAGTGCCTTCTAGTATCTTTTCCCCTCTCAACTTTTAAGATTTATTTTATTTTAAAGAGAGAAAGAGAGGGCACACAAGCAGGGGTAGGGGCAGAGGGAGAGAGAGAATCTCAAGCAGACTCCGCACGAAGTGCAGAGTCAAACACGGCCCTCGATCCCAGGACCCTGAGATCATGACCTGAGCCAAAATCAAGAGTCAGATGCTTAACTGACTGAGCCACCCAGGCACTCCTCAACTTTTAATTTTTTTATTAAAATACAATAATATGAAATTCTTTGGATCTAAATATGGACAGAATTTTATTACATCAGGTTCACATATGCTAGCCATTTTTTTATGTTGTTACTGCCATTATTATTTTTCTCCTTGGGGTTGTTGAAGAGTGGTTTTTATATTATACTACGTTACATTTTTTTTTTTTACGTTACATTTTTTAATAAGAAAAAATTTATCATTTAAAGTATAGTTCAGGGGCGCCTGGGTGGCTCAGTCGTTAAGCATCTGCCTTTGGCTCAGGTCATGATCCCGGGGTCCTGGGATCGAGCCCCACATCAGGCTCCCTGCTTGGCAGGAAGCCTGCTTCTCCCTCTCCCACTCCCGTTGCTTATGTTCCCTCTCTCACTGTGTCTCTCTCTGTCAAAGAAATCAATAAAATCTTCAAAAATAATATAGTTCAATGGTTTTGAGTATATTCACAATATTTTAAAATATCAGCACTAATTCCAGAATATTTTCATTCATCCCAAAAAGAAACTCTGTAACCATTAAAAGTTACTGTCCATTATTTTCCCTTTGCCCCAGCCACTGGTAACCACTAATCTCCCTTCTGACTCTGGATTTGCCTATTCTGAATATTTCATATAAACGAGATCATATAGTATGTGGCCTTTTGTTTCTGACTTCTCTTATTTAGCACAGTGTTTTTAGGGTTCATTCACGTTGTAGCACGTCTCAGTATTTCATTCCTTTTTATGGTGCAATAATAGTATATTGTGTGGATGGACCACATTTTGTTTATCTGGTCATCTCTTTCTGGGGCCCCTTGGGCTATTCTTTTTGTTTATTATGAATGTTGCTGCTTTGAGCATATGTGTACAAGTCTTTGTGTAAACATGTGTTTTCGATTCTCTTGGGTATATACCTAGGAGTAGAATTTCTGGGTCAAATGGTAACTGTTTAACTTTTTGAGGAACTGACAAACTTTGCCACAGTGCAGGCACCATGTTGCATTCCCTCCAGCAGGTGTATGAAGGTTCCAGTTTCTTTTATGTCCTCACCAACACTTGGAATTTTCCATTTTCTTTTTTTTTTTTTTAATTTATTCATTTGAGACACAGAGATAGAGAGAGAGAGAGCATGAACAGGTAGAGAGGGAAAGGGAGAAGCAGGCTCCCCGCTGAGCCGGGAGCCCGATGCGGGACTCGACCCCAGGACCCTGGGATCATGACCTGAGCCGAAGGCAGACGCTTAACCATCTGAGCCACCCAGGCGCCCTGAAATTTTCCATTTTCTTTTATTATAGCCATCCTAGTGGCCAGTTTCTTTTATGTCCTCACCAACACTTGGAATTTTCCATTTTCTTCTATTATAGCCATCCTAGTGGCTGTGAAGTAATATCTCATGATGGTCAGCTTTTTTTAAACATTAATGTTTTTAATTGACATAAAATTCACACAACATAAACTTAGCCATTTTAAAGTAAACCATTCATGCCATTTAGTACATTCACAGTGTTGTATAACCACAACCTATGTGTGGTTCCAAAACATTTTCATTACCCCAAAAGGAAACACCATACCCATTAAGCAGTTAGTCCTCATTGCTCTTCCCCTCAACCCCTGGCAATGACCAGTCTGCTATGTGTCTCTAGGGATTCACCTATTCTGTGTATTCTTAGAAATGGATCACGTGGGCGCCTGGGTGGCTCAGTTGGTTGGGCGACTGCCTTCGGCTCAGGTCATGATCCTGGAGTCCCTGGATCGAGTCCTGCATCGGGCTCCCTGCTCGGCAGGGAGTCTGCTTCTCCCTCTGACCCTCCCCCCTCTCATGTGCTCTCTCTCTCATTCTTTTTCTCAAATAAATAAATAAAATCTTTAAAAAAAAAAAAAAGAAACGGATCACGCTGTATGTGATCTTTTGTTTCTGGTATCTTCCATTGAACATAACGTTTTCCAGGTTCATCCATGTTACAGCCTGCACTATTGCTTCATTTCGTTTTATGGCTGAATAATAATCTATTGGAGATCCCACCTTTTGTTTATCCATTCATCTGTTGATGGACATTTTGGTTGTTTGCGCCTTCTGGGTATTGTGAAGAGTGCTGCTGTGAGCATGTGTGTACATATGTCTGAGTACCTGTTTTCAGTTCTTTTGGGTTTGTACCTAAGAGCGGAATCACTGGGTCATATGGGAATTCTATGTCTAACTGTTTGAGGAACCACCAGGTTGTTTTCCACGGCAGCTGAACCATCTTATGTTTCCACCAGCAGTGTATGAAGGTTCCAATTTCTCCCATCCTCATCAATGCTAGTTATTTTACCTTTTTAGAAGAATTACAGCCATCCTGGTTGGTATGAAGTGGTAACTCATCGTGGTTCTTACTTGTATTTCCCTAGTGACTAATGATGTTGAACATCTTTTCGTGTGCTTGTGGGCATTTCTGTATCTTCCTTGGAGAAATGTTTATTCATATATTTTGCCCATTTTTAAATTGGGTTGTTTGTCTTTTTGTTGTTGAGTTGTAAGGGCTCTTTATGTATTTAGGATAGTAGACCCTTATCAGATATGTGGTTAGCGGGTATGTTCTCCCATTTTGTGTCTTTTCACATTCTTTTTTTTTTTTTTTTAAGATTTTATTCATTTATTTGAGAGAGAGAGAGCACCTGTCATGAGTGGGGGGGTTGCAGAGGGGGAAGCAGACTCCCTGCTGAGCAGGGAGCCTGATGCCTGCTTGATCCCAGCACCCAGAGACCATGACCTGAGCCAAAGGCAGCCGCTTAACCTCTTGAGCCACCCAGGCGCCCTGTCTTTTCATATTCTTGGTAACACCCTTCTATGTACAGAGGTTTTCAAATTTGGTGAAGTCCAGTTTATCTATTTTTTGTTTTGTTGCTTGTGCTTTTGGTGTCATATCTAAGAATTCTTTGCCAAATCCAGGGTTATGAATATTTGCCCCAGTGTTTTCTTCTAGAGTTTTTTATGTTACCTCTTACATTTTAGTTGGTAATCTCATTTGATCCTAGTTTGTATATAGAGAGTGATGTAAGGGTCCAGGTTCATCCTTCATCCTGTGGTTACCCAGTTGTCCCAGAGACTGGTTTTGGTATCCTTATCAGAAATCATTTAGCCATAGCTATATGGGTTTATTTCTGGACTCTCAGTTGTATTTCATTGGTCTGTATGTCTGTCCTTATGCTGGTATATTACACTGTTACAATTACTGTAGTTTTGTAGTAGGTTTTGAAGTAGTAAGTTTGAGAAGTGTGAGTCTTCCAACTTCATTTTTGTTTTTCTTTTTTTTTTTTTAAGATTTTATTTATTTATTAGAGAGAGCACATGAGAGGGGGGAGGGTCAGAGGAAGAAGCAGGCTCCTCGCTGAGCAGGGAGCCCGATGCGGGACTCGATCCCGGGACTCCAGGATCATGACCTGAGCCGAAGGCAGACGCTTCACCGACTGAGCCACCCAGACGCCCCTCTTTGGTGTTTTTTAAACATCTGTTATTGTTACTTATTTCTAATTTAATTCTTTTGTGGTCAAAGAACATACTTAGTATAACTTCTTCTTTTGTTTTTCCTGGTAGTCTTTCCATCCTTTAAAATTTATGGAGACTTGTTTAATGGCCCAGCATGTAGTTTATCTTGGTGAATGTACCGTGTGCACCAGGACGTGTGTGCTAAATTTGGGTATGGTGTTCTAAAAATGTCAGTTAGGTCAACTGTTGTTCAGATCTAAGTCCTTACTGGTTTACTGATTCGTTTTGTCCTATTGTTCTTTTTTTTTTTAAAGATTTATTTATTTATTTATTTGAGAGAGAGAGACTGAGAGAGAGAGCACATGAGAGGGGGGAGGGTCAGAGGGAGAAGCAGACTCCCCGCTGAGCAGGGAGCCTGATGTGGGACTCGATCCTGGGACTCCAGGATCATGACCTGAGCCGAAGGCAGTCGCTTAACCGACTGAGCCACCCAGGCGCCCCTGTTTTGTTTTTAATCTTATTATTGGAAAAATAAGGGAGGTCCCTGTGGTTTGCCTTAGATTTGGGATATTAACAAAGGGGAGAGTGGTTTGTGTTGATATTAGCAAAGGGGAGAGAGGTTGGTGATTTAGGTAGGGATCAGATTGTGAGAGGTCTCTATGACATGCTAGGCCTTAGGATTTTTTTTTTTAATTTTATTTATTTATTTGACAGAGAGATAGCACAAGTAGGCAGAGTGGCAGGCAGAGGGAGAGGAAGAAGCAGGCTCTCCGCTGAGCAGGGAGTCGGACGTGGGGCTCGATCCCAGGACCCCAGGATCATGACCTGAGCCGAAGGCCGTCGCTCAACCAACTGAGCCACCCAGGCGCCCCATTTTTGTTTTTCAATGTTGTCTTGGCTCTTTGCAGTCCCTTGCAATTCCATATGAATTTGAGGCTCAGATTTTTCGTTTCTGTCGAAGAAAGGCCATTAGAGCTTTGATAGGGATTGCATTGCATCTGTGGATCACTTTGGGTAGAGTATTAGGGTTCTCCAGAGAAACAGAACCCATGTGTGCGTGCACACGTGTGCATGCACATGCTTGTTTAGAAAGACATATTTATTATAAGGAGTTGGCTCTCACTGTTAAGGAGGCAAGCAAGTCCCAAGATCTGCAGGTAAGTTGGCAAGCTGGAGAACCAGGAGAGCCAATGGCCTAGTTCCAGCCTGAATCTGAAGACCTGAAGCAATAAGAGCCAATGGTATAGTTCCTGTCTAAAGGCCAGCAGGCTCAAAATCCAGAAGAGCTGATATTTCAGTTCAAATCCAAAGGTAAGAAAAAAGCCAATGTCTAAAGTTTGAAGGCAGATAGAAAGAATCCTCCTTACTTGGAGGTGAGTCAGCCTTTTTGTTCTATTCAGGCCTTTGATTGGATGATGCCCATCCATATTGGGGAGGACAGTGTGCTTTACTCAGTTTACCAATTTTAATGTTAATCTCATCCAGCGCTCTTACAGAAACACCTAGAAATAGTGTTTGACCAAATATCTAGGCACCCTATGGTCCATTCACGTTAACACATAAATTAACCAACAAGTAGTATTGCCGTTATAACAATATTTACTCTGCTAATCCATGTACATAGACTCGTTTTGGAGCTAACAAATGTCTTGCTGCTTAATTGTGTCTTCTTTAATCTCAGCAGTTGTTTTGTAGTTTTCAGTGAACAAATCTTTTACCTCCTTGGTTAAATTTATTCCTAGGTATTTTATTCTTTTGAATGCTATTGTAAATGGAATTGCTTTTTTAATATACTTTTTAGATTGTTTATTACTGTTGTATAGAAACACAACTGATGTTCCTGTCTTAATCCTGTACCCCACAACTTTGATGAATTTCTTTATTAGCTCTAGTTGTTTTTCTTGTGAATTCTTTGGGATTTTCTATATGTAGGACCATGTCATCTGCAAATAGAAATAATTTTACTTCCTTCTTTCTTATTTGGGTGCTTTTTACTTCTTTTTCTTGCTCTGGCTAGAGCTTCCAGTATAATGTTGAATAGCAGTGGTGAAAGCATACATCCTTCCCTTTCTAGCTGTTCTTAGGGTGAGAGCTCTCAGTCTTTTGCCATGAAGTGTGAGTTTTTCATAGATATCCTTTATCTTGTTGAGGTAGTTCCCTTTTATTCCTAGTTCTCTGAGGGTCTTTATAATGAAAGGGTGTTAGATTTTGTCAGCTATTTTTTTTCTACATCAATTGAGATTATTGTGTGGTTTTTTTTCTCCCTTGTTCTAGTAATGTGGTACATTACATTGATTGATTTTCTTACACTGAACCACTCTTGCCTTCCTGGGATAAATCCCACTAGGTCATGGTATATAATACCTTTAATATGCTGTTGGATTCAGTTTTCTATTTTTTTTTGTTGAGAGTCTCCTTCATTTTTGAAGAATAGTTTTTGCTAGATACAGGATTCTTAGTTAATTTTTTTCATTCAGTCCTTTGAACATGTCACGCCATTGTCTTCTGTCCTCTATGACTTCTGATGAGATGTCAGCTGTTACTCTTTTTTTTTTTTTTTTTAAGATTTTATTTATTTATTTGACAGAGACACAGCGAGAGAGGGAACACAAGCAGGGGGAGTGGGAGAGGGAGAAGCAGGCTTCCCGCCAAGCAGGGAGCCTTACGTGGGCCTCAATCCCAGGACCCTGGGATCATGACCTGGGCTGAAGGCAGACGCTTAACAACTGAGCCACCCAGGTGCCCAGCTGTTACTCTTATTAAGGAAATCCTTGTATGTATGGAATAGCTTCTCTCTCGCTGCTTTCAGAATTTTCTCTTTGTTTTTCCACAGTTTGATTATAATGTATATTAGTGTGGATTTCTTTGAGTTTAGCCTATATGGTGTTGAGCTTCTTGGATGTGCAGATTAATATTTTTCATCAACTATGGGAAGTATTTGTCCACTATTTCTTCAGATATTCTTTCCAACCCTTTCTCTCCCTCCTGTCCTTTGTGGAACTCCCCTAATATATATGTTGGTGTGATGATGATGCCCCACAGGTCTTTGAGGCTCTGTTCATTTTTCTTTGTTGTATTTTCCCTTCTGTAACTTACACTGGATAAACTCAGTTGACTCATCTTTAGGTTCTCCAATTCTTTCTTCTGCCTGCTAAGTTCTGCTCTTTAGCCTCTATTGTATTTCATTCCAGTTATTGTGCTTTCCAACTCCAGAGTTTCTATTTTGTACCTTTAAAAAATTTCTCTTTATTGATATTCTGTTTTGTGAGCCTTTGTTCTGATGGTTCCTTTTAGTCTTTGGACATGGCTTCCTTTATCTTTTTGAATACATGTAAAATAGCTGATTTAAAGTGTTTATAAGTCCAGTGTCTGGGTTTCCTCCTGGACAGTTTCTATTTTTTGCTTTTTCCCCTGTGTATGGGCCATGCTTCCATGTTTCTTTGCATGCTTTGTAGTTTTTTTTTTTTAATTGGACATTTTTAATATTATAATGTGGCAAATCTGGAAATGAGATTCTCCCTTCTCCCCAGGATTTGTTGTTATAATTGTTGTTTGTGTAATGAATTCTTGAGCTAAGTTTGTAAAGTTTATATTCTTTATCTTGTGGTCACTGAAGTCCCTGTTCGATTAGCGTAGTAGTAAGCTAGTGATTGGACACAGATTTCCTTAAGTGCCTACAACCAAAATGATCTCCCAGTCTTTTCAGATGGAGTCTTTATGAGTGTTGGAGTATGCTTTCAACACTCAGCTGGGCAGTCAACAACTCTTACTTACCATTCACTTTCTCTGTACAGAACCTGAAGGTCAGCCAGAGGCTTAAGGTCTTCTCAGGTCTTTCCTAAGCATGCACACAGCCCTGGGCATTTGTGTGGCCTTCTAGATTCCCAGAAACACATTGGAGCTGTCAGAGCCCTTTTCCCCCAGCTTTTCTTCTCAACATTTTGGTTAATCTATTATTTCCCTCAGTTGTTACTGATTGCTCCAGGCAATGGTGACTAATAGATTTGCCCCTAAATGTTTTCAGTAACCACTCCGCCTACCACCATCACCAGTAGCCACCTCAGCATTGGGAGAATTCTGAGTCTATTAAGGTAAAGCTAAGTGCTTTGAGTTGGTCAAAACAAACCACCGAAATTCTTTGCAAATGAGGTCTGTTCTTCTCCACTACCCCTCCACCTCCTGCCAAATACCTGTCCCAGGATCACAGACTGTTATCCTCCAGGCCACTATCCTGGCACACGGGTTCAGGATTGGGTAAAATGCCACTGAGCTCACTGTTCTTACCAAGATTCAGCTGGTTTCTCATGATTAAGTGTGCCTCTGATTGCTGCAAGCTTTTAGTTAGTTTCCAAGGTCCCAAAGAAGTTGTATCTATCTGATGGATTTTGCCAGGATTTTTTTCCTGCTTTTATTGAAGGATAAACTTCTGGAGTTTCTTACTCAGCCATTTTCACTGATACCACTCATTAGTCTGTTGTGACTAATTGTGACTAACTTTGAGTTTGCCTAATTTAAGTAACTGCACCTGATTTCAGAAAGGATTTAAGATGGCTTAGGGAGGTGAACAAGATAAAAGATAAAATATTTTTCGTATTTGTTTTGTGCCTGTTGGTTAGAGGGCATTCTGGTCAAAACTGTGCCCTCCCATGTTGCTACTGAAAACTTGGTCCTGCAGATTGAAGTTTTGCTTCCTTTGGTGATCTTGAGGTTTCTATCCTCCCTCTTACATAGATTGAAGGGAGCCTGAAGCAGATTCACCTCCGTGGTTTCTCCATCTGCGTGACTTTGTAGATGGTCTCAAGGTGATCACCACATTACTGTCCAACTTTAGGAAAGCTCATGATTGTCAGCCTCTGAGTTGATTATGAAAAATTTGCCTCCAGTGGTGGTTTTTCCAAATCCAAACTTCCTTTTCCTTGGGACAGAATAGGTGAGTATTTGTCTTATTTTAAGACTTAAAGACATCGTTCCTGTTATCCTAGTTGTTTTAGGAAGTGATTAGATGATTCTCGCACTTTAAATCAGAACTGACTTTTCATAGTGACAGTTGATGGCTGGTAGAATCTGGGATGATCAGTACACCTGAGAGTATTCATCTATCCACCTGTCCTGGCACCTGCTGAGGTGTCTAGCTCCTGTTTTCCCTGGGTCAGCTAAGGCCCACATCTGCCATCTCACTGATGCAGAAGGTCATGGGCCTACCCCCAGGGTCCGTTCAGGGTTCATGTCATTTCTGACTTGAACAGCTCTTGTATAGGAAGAATGTTTTCCTTGAGCAGTGTGAGTCTATTTGACATAGTGGCTTATTTGCTAGTTTTATTTGAACATAATATTCTTCTTTTGAAAACGATTTTGTAATAGAGTTGGAGCTGCTTTCTATTTTAGTTTCATATTTGCTTGTTGTTCCTTTTTCATCAGCACCACCTGTAAGATAATCTGAATATTTTTAAAAGGCCAAGATCTGGATAAATTTGACTACATTAAAATTAAGAACTTCTCTTCATTAAAAGACATAAATAAAGTTAAAGCCATCCACAGACTGGGGGGAAGACATATTACAGGTGTACGTTTAACAGTCAGAATATGTAGGTCACCCCCACAAATCAGTATTGTAAAAGATAATAGCCCAATTAAAACATGGCAGAGTGACACAGTCGGGCATTTCACGGAAGGAAAAGCATAAGTGGCCCATGAGCCCATGAATGTATGAAAAGATGCTAAACCTTTTTAATCATCAGAGTAAGAAAACAGAAACCATTGTACTTGCTAGGTTGGCAGAACCTAAGATGTCCGATTCCCAGTGTTGGTGAGGATGTGGATTAAGAGAAACATTTATGCTGCTTTGCTTTGGAGAGCAGTTTGGCCCTAGCTTGTAAATTGGCTGTGCATACAACCTGCAGATCAGCAGTTCCTCTGGACTCTAGATGCAGAGTCCCTGGCAGGGATTGGCAGACTTTTTCTGTAAAAGGCAAGATGGTAAATAATTCTAGGCTTTGTGGACCACATACAGTCTTGTCATATAGTTGCCATTGTTTCATTTGTTTGTTCAACCCTTTAAAAATCTAAAATGCATTCTTGGCTCAAGGAAATAGGCAATAGGTAACCATAACCTAACAAAAATCGGCTACTGGCTAGATTTGACCCACACACTTCAGTTTGCTAAACCCTGATCCCCTGATCTAGAGTACAGACACCCTAGAGAAACTTACACAAGGGCCCCAGAACAGATGTGCCAGAATGTTCAGAGCACACTTTTCATAATAGCAAGGACTGGCAGCTGTGATCAGAAAATGGCTAGGTCACTTGTGGAATATTACGCAGCAGTGAGAATGCATGAAGTAGAACTACTGCACACAGCAAACATGGGTGAAAACTTACAATGCTGATGGCAGAGGGCTACATATGGTGTGACAGCGTTCTATGAAATTAAAAACAGGTGAAAGTATATTTTTTAAGAAGAAAAATATATATGCTAGAATTACAGATGCAAAGTTCAGGCTGACATTTGCTTCTGGAGAGAGGCAGGACGACAGCTGAGGAAGAAGCACACGGGTAGGTGGTGACCGTTAAGCACGTGGTGGATTCTGGGGCTCTTTTTTTGTTGTATTCTTGCCTTTCCTGTGTATTGTACATAATCTTTATTTCGTTTTATTTTTTAAGTAGGCTCTACCCCCCCCAACTTGAGGCTTGAACTCACAACTCTGAGATTAAGAGTCACATGCACTACTGACTGAGTCAGCCAGGCGCCCCCTGCACGTAATCACCTTTTTTATGTGTCGGATATCACCTAATGCATTTTTTTGAAGGAAGGGAGGATACCAGACAGGGAGGTCTTAGAACCCACCCAGCTGTCCTCCCTGAAACAGTACTTTGTTTGCCAGAGGTATGCTGAGTGGCTCACCTGGGAGGTTTGAAAGACATGGCTATAAGCCGCTCTTGGGTGGTAACCACCAGTACAGCCCTTGAAGAGCTGTAAAGAGAACACCCAGAAGGAGGGCCTTCTTTGTTCAAAAACAATAGTGAGGTTGCTGGCACTGAGTGTGTGCTGTTCCTTCCCCATTGAAAAGACCTTGGCACTCGTGTCAGAAATCAGTTGACCATAAACATGAGGGTTTATTTCTGGACTCTCAGTTCTCTTTAATCGATCTGTATGTCTAACGCCAGTACCACAGTGTCCTGAATAATTTGTAGTAAGTTTTAGAGCAAGAAAGTGTGAGTCTTCCAGCTCTGTTCTTTGTTGAGATTGTTTTGTCTATTCTGGGTCCCCTGAATTTCCATCTGACTTTTAGGTTCTCCTTATTAACTTCTGCAAAAAGAACCAGCAAGGACTGTAATAGGGGTTGAGACGCATCTGATCAGTTTGAGTAGTGTGGCCACCTCATCAGGTGTCGAGTCTTCCAACCCATGAACATGGGATGGCTTCCAGTTTATTTACATCTTTGATGTCTTTCAACAGTGTTTTGTAATGTTCAGTATACATATGTTGCCCTCCTTTGGTTATGTGTATTCCTGGATATTTTATTCTTTCTGATGCTACTACAAATGGATTGTTTTCTTAATTTCATTTTTGGATCGCTCATTGCTAGTATATAGAAATACAATTGATTTTTATAGATTGATCTCTTATTCTGCAACTTTGTTGAATAAGTTTATTAGTTCAACTCCTTTTTAGTTGATTCCTTTGTGAGTTGTATATGCAGGATGATGTCATCTGAAAACAAATAGTTTTACTTCTTCCTTTCCAATCTGGATGGCTTTATTTCTTTTTCTTGTCCTATTGCTGAGAAGGGGCTTTTAAAACAAGGCTTGGGGCTAAGTAAGATGGGGAAACAGCCCAATCCTTGTCAGACCTCCTGACCACTGTTGGCGGGAGGACGTGTCTTCTCTGTATGCAGTGCTGCAGAGTCTGCAGATGGATTCAGCATAAAATATTACAGTGACGCCTGATAGTGCTAGGACAGTTAGGGGTAGTATCTGCTTTTCAGGTGAAGAGAAGTGAGGCCCTGAGGATCAATGCTGTGCCCAAGGATCCACCTCAGGGAAGGACACTGGGGCAGCCTTATCACCCAGGCCACTAAGTGCCAGATGTCCTGCCTGGCTGGTTCCTCCCCCGGAACCCCTAACACCAGGTTCCCCGACCGCCTAACAATGCTGTGTCTGCTGCTACTCCTTCTTGTCCTTCTCTGTTGGAATTGAAATGATACCACCAGTCCCAACTCACAAAGCCGCCCCGATCTCCCCAAAACCAATGTGATATCTTTCTCTTTTGAAGATCTGCAGCCCTTTATAACTCCCGTTCTTACATCCTCTGCTTGTTGATCCTGGAGTGCTCACCTCCTCTCCTCATGACTCCCTCAAAGCTCTCTAAGGATGGGGACAGTCTCCTCTATCCCTGTGTCCCTGATATGTGAGGTACAGAGCTGTGTATGTTGTAGGTGCCCAGTTGTATTTGTTGAAATAAAATGTGTTTGGTTTGGCAAACCTTTGCAGAGTCACTCTTGTGGAGAAAGGTGCTCCTGCCCATGTAGAAGGGTGGTGGGCATGCCCCCCACCCCGGCATTCCCAGGCTGAGGGCCGTGATGTTTGCACAACAGTGTAGCCAGCAACACTCTTCAGGAAACACCGTCGAGGCCGAAATAAAGTGGGAAGTGCAGTGAAATGGGGTGTTGTCCTCTAAAATAATATTTGTTTAATAGTTTAGTAAATATTGGAGAAATATGTAATTTACAACCTTTTAGAAGTGTTCAGCAGTGATTACAGTACTGTAAAATGCACATCACCTTTGACCCAGCAGTTCTGTTGCTGTATGGTTGCCTAAATGTGCGAAGATAGGTGTTCAGGAATGTTCACTGCAGATGGTCATAACAGCAAAACATCGGGGCGCCTGGGTGGCTCAGTCAGTTAAGCGTCATGATCTTAGTGTTGTGAGATGGAGCTCTACGTTGGGCTCCAGTGGGGAGTCTGCTTGGGATTCTCCCTCTCCCTCTGCCCCTCTCCCTCCCCGCCCCCCCCATTCGTGCTCTCGCGCACTCTCTCTCTCTCTCTAAAAAAAATAAAATCTTTTTTAAAAAAAATAGCAAAACTTCAGAACCAGCCTAAGTCTCTTAATGGAACTGGTTATATAAATTATGGTAAACCATCCAGTAGAGTGCTATATGCAGCCCTTCAAAATAATAAAGTAGATCTGTATATGCTGATACAGAAAATGGCCAGAATACAGCGTTGGTTTAAAAGGAAGCTGTTGATTAATTTGCATGTGCGACACAGTTTGTGTGGAGGGAGAAAGAAGACACGTTTTCTTTACATGCATTTGCCATTTCTGGATGTCTCTATGCTCTCACAGAATGCCAGAAAGAGAGCATCTGCCTCTGGGTATCTGCAGTCGGGGGATCTGGTCCTTATTCTTTGCACTTTACACCCCCATATTTTAGTTGTTTGTTGTCTTCTCTGAGGGCACATACTATTATAAATGAAAGTCTTTCTGTGCTCCCGCATATGTCCGTCACTGACCACAGCATTGGGCAGATACAGATTTAGTGTTAGAGTCTCATACTTTAGAGTATATGCCGCTATATATAAATGTCACAAATTAACCAAACCCAAATGGAGCCATTTTGAACAGTTATTTTGTAATATTTTTTGTTTAGATTTTAAATTGAAATATAATTCTCGTACTATAGAATTCACCGCTTTAAAATGTCTGGTTCAGCAATGGGTTGTAGTGTATTCACAGAGCTATGAACCCATCCCCATTATCCAGTTCCCGAACACCTCCATCACCTCAGCAGGAAACCCTGCATGCATTAGTACACACGCTCCCCATCCCCCAACCCTGGCAACCATGAATCTGCTTTCTGTCTCTGTAGATCTGCCTGTTCTGGACATTTCATGTTTAGACCATTTTCTTATGCTTCTTTTTCCTCCCTTGTGGATATAAGGTAGAGGAGGTCTGGTGTTTCTCTGGTTCCTGCAGCCCAAGCACTGTAGGGCGTCTTTCCCTCCTTCCCCAAAGGCTCATTCTCCAGCCTGCAGCCTAGATCGGGAATGGGCCATGCGTGGGACGAAATGCAGGGATGCTGGGTAGGATTGTCAGAGGCTCCCAGTGGCCCATTGCAGAGATGCCCACGTTGGCACCCTGCATTACAGGTGAGTCCTGACACACCTGCTGGCCATGGGCTGTCCTCTGCCCTTTAGGACGGGGCTGCTGTGATGTTTTCTTTGATGTGCCTGGGATACCTTTTGCATCTGTTCACTTAAGTAATGTACAAAAACAGAAGATCCCAAACTGTATTCTTTACTTGTTTATACAGAGTATGACATGTTGTAGGTAAATGAACATTTATTATTTATCATTAGTTTGATCCAAAGCTAATTGTCTCTCAGGTTTGAAATAGGAATTACCTTTAAAGAATCAAATATTTCTCTCTTTTTTTGAAGATTCTATTTATTGGAGAGAGGGAGCACGAATGGTGGGGAGGGGCAGAGGGAGAAGCAGACTCCCGGCTGAGTGGGGAGCCCGACATGGGGTTTGATCCTGGGACTCCAGGATTGTGACCTGAGCTGAAGGCAGACCCTTAACTGACCAAGCCACCCAGGCACCCTGAGAATCAAGTATTTCTCCTTAAAAACTGTTTATTGAACACATAGCTTCCTACATACCATGGGCTAAGATACTAAACCAAAGTCATAAGTAGCTTATAATCTAAGGAGTTTTCAAGGCTGGAAGCTCCAAGATCAGATCTAAAAGCTGAAGAGTTTTCTTTTCCTGGAAGAGTCGGTTGTCATAGAAACACGGCTTGGTACTAGTGGCCCAGACCTCACCTTTACCTCTGTTAGCTCAGCTGTGTACTGGGTACCTTCTGCCCATCAGGCACTGTGGTTTGTGAACAAAACTCGTGTCTCCAGGGAGCTTACGTTCTGCCTGAGAAGAGAGACAATTCACACGAGGCACGCAGAGTTAGAGGGTGGGAAGTGCCATGGAAAAAGCACAGCAGGGCAAAGGGGGTCGGGTGAGTGGGGTTGGCCCGGGTGAGCCTCCTTGAGAAGGTGGGGAGGTGCATTCCGGGGGGTGGGGGAACCCAGAGCATCTGCAGAAGCAAGGGCCTGACATGGAGAGTGGGAGAGGGTCACACATTGCCAGAGCTGACATGGCCACTTGGCAGCAGATCGGCTCCTGGTCACCCGTTCTCTCTGACGGGCAAAGTAAGCACCAGGCACCTTCCCGCTTAGCATCTTAATGAAAAGGATTCTGGTCAACAAATTGGTGAGCAAAGGGCTGCTGGCCTTTTGAGGTCATTTTGAAAGCTTTTTTTGTTTTCATAAATGGATTTCACAGGAGGCTCCCACTCTTTGCCACAGCGATGTTCTATTTTATTAAAACCAGCCTGAGTGTGGCTAGAACACCAGTTCATTTATTTTTCAGATGTTAGGCTGCTGGCGTTCTGTACAGCCCTAGTCGTGAAACGTTCATTCTTTCAGCCTCAAAAAGAGGCAGAACAAGGCAGTGCGAGGAACAAGGCTCTAGAGAGTGGACTGTGCACCCAGCAGGCCGTGGCCTGGGCTAAGGGTCTGCCTCCCGTTCCAGCAAACCCGAGGCACGCTGCCAGGCCCCCGTACCAGCTCCCGGCAGCCTTGCACTGACGAGAGAAGGGAAGGGGATGAGGCACAGACACCCGCAGCCTTGTGAGTAGAAGGGATTTGGCCCTTATTTTTATAGTTAGCAGAAATAGATGGATTGAGCAAGAACACAGTGTAGTTTGGAGAGACCTGGTGAGCTTTGCAAAAAATTCCTCTGCAGGTTCACCAGATGTGCTGCCGTGCACTTCAGCTGGAGGCCTGCGCAGGCTGAGATCTCTGTGGCTCGTGTCTAGGGGCTGCTCATTTTGCCTGTCGATGGGAACTTGCAGGTGGGACCCAGCCATGTGTGCACTTGTCACCATGTGCGGTAGGACAGCCTGCCCACATGGACAGGAGACCCGCTCAGTCGTTCAGTCGCGGTGTGCCCTCCACCCGCTCCATCCCCGCACGACAGCGGCTGTAGCTCCTCACCGGGTGCACCCTGAGGCTCTGTGGTGCATGGCGTGGGCTTGTGGTGAGGCGAGGCGGGGCCAGGCCGGCCGCCTGGGCAGAAGCGGGTGACAGTCACAGCGTGCCCAGACTGGAGCCTTGTGGGCACACTCATGGGGTCCGTGGGGGGGGCAAAAGTCGCATGAGGAGTCTGCAGACACCATCCAGCAGTGCCTGCTGTGGTTGGAGTGAATGACGCTGTTCTGGGCACGGGCTCCACAGCGATGCCGTCGCTGTGTGCTCGGCCACCCCTGAGGCACGTCACGGGACTGCCATCGGCAGTGAGGAGAACCAAGAAATAAAACTGGCTGAGAACGACTTGCTTTGGCCAAAATATCAAAATGATGCATAGAATTTTTAGGTTACAGTCAAGTATTACCTGTATTTCCACGACCCTTAATGACACAATCAGTACCTTTTAGAGGTCTTCTGCACAGTAATGGTAACAGTCATGTTTGGCTGACGTCGAAAGGAAAGATGCACGCTTGCTCCTGTCTTGTTCCCATCACGTATTAAAGTCAGGAGGGTTCTTGAGCGTTACTTAAACTGAAAAAACCCCACAGCTCTCAGGCACTTTTCCATCCCCAAACCTGTGTTTCTTCTCCTTGCACGGGAGGACGCGATAGCATTTTACTCATTACTGTTACTTTCTCCCCCCACAGAATTTCCCTTTCCTAAAATGGAGCCAAGTAAAAAGATGGACTCCGCCGGCACCCTGCAGACTAACCCACCGCTAAAGCTGCACCCTGAGCGCGGCGCCGGGACATCCGTCTTCGTCCCTGAACAAGGAGGCTACAAAGAAAGGTTTGTGAAGACCGTGGAGGACAAGTACAAGTGTGAGAAGTGCCGCCTGGTGCTGTGTAACCCGAAGCAGACGGAGTGCGGACACCGGTTCTGCGAGACCTGCATGGCTGCCTTGCTGAGGTAGGCCCCGCTGCCCAGCTTCTCCAGTCTCTCTCCCGCCCGCGCCATCACTTCTCCAAACAGTACGTTCGGAAGGTTAAAAGCTCTGAAGAAACTCAAAGTTCTCTGAGCCTCGCCTGTGAATCATTTAGGGAACCTCAGTAGAACCTCATGCCTGAATTTTCCAGGGTGTCTGTGACTCGCAGCCTGGACTGCCCAGCCCTGTCCCACAGATTCCTGTCTCCTCCCCACCAAGCACCTCCCGAAAGTCACTCCTGCACCTGCCACTTCCCAATGGTGCTCGCCACTCTGGCCCTGTGCCCCCGTGTCCCCTCCCTGTGTTGCTCTAGAGGCTTCCGGTTCCATGGAGAGACACGCCCATTAGCAAGTGACAAAGGAGCCCTGAAGGTGCAGGTGCTCTTGGGGGGCAGAGGCTGAGGAGGACAGGGTCAGCGGGGAGGACTGAGTATGTCCCAGCCTGGGTAGGAATCGAGCGTTTGTGTGCTTACCCAGCAGTCAACAAAGCACGCACGAAGCCTTTGGAAGCCCTTGGCAGCTAAGTATCATTGACAGTTTAGAATCACGGAGGGAGTCTGGGAGGCAGGCTGGAGTTTGACAGCACAAACAACATTGTCCAAGTGAGCATCTTGGTTCATCCCCCAGGTATTTTCTGGGCATGGTGCTGGGCACTGGGGGTTATGGCAGGATGCTCTCAGACTTGGTCCCCAAGGTCAGGGCACAGGGGCCTGGGAGGGCTGCCCACTTCTCCTCCTGATTCACCGCTGAGTGCACGGCCCTTGATAACCACACTGCAGGCAGCCTTCCTCCTTGTCATCCTCCCCCTGGGTACTTCTGGCTGTGGTCTTACCCACTTATCCCAAACAATGAGCTCAGCTTCCCCTGCTTTGTGGCTAAAATGACTCTTGAGTCAAGCTTAGTGATGGCAGAGCAGACTCAGAGCACCAGGTTTTTCTCACCATGCAAACCTGGACAGAGCGCTGGGCCAGGGTAGGGCTGCTGGCTGTGGGGCTCGGGGTGGGGGGCGGTCCCTAGAGCTAGGGATCCAGAGGGCTGTTCCTCTTCTGGTTTCCCTCCTTTTTCTGTCCCTGGCTCTCCTCCTGCTCCATGTTTTTGCAGGTGTCAGGGGATCCCACTCAGATGCTACTCAGCCCTAGGGTCTAAGGATGTAAAAAGATTTGTATGATTAAAGCAATTTAGCAGAGGCTTCATGTTAGTATAGTTTAAATGAAAGCTTTTATTTAAAAACACATTAATTTTGTCTCTCATCATCCCTCAGTTCTCCTGCCTAGCTTCCCAGGCTTTTGGAGCCTCCCCACTGTGCCCAGGGCCCCGGTGTATACATGTCCAGCCCTGCGCCCTCCTTCCCAAAGCCTCTGCTGACGCTCCCTGTCCTGGATTCTGGGAGCCCTTGGCTGTCTAGGGCAGGGGCCACGGAAGTAGAGAGGGCTCAAACTTCATTTTATTTTTAATCTTAGGAGATGGTTTCCAGGCACAAGATGGGGTTAGAATCAAGTCCAAAAAAGGGCAGCTTGGGAGCAGGGGCTCTTGTCCTGCGTTTGGGGACAAGAATGATATAGTGGACGAGTGGTTTCCTTAGACAAGGTCAGTGTTAAATTCCCCTGTTAACTGTGGAATTGCATTGGCGTTTCAGTATATTGTGAAGGAGAATAGCTTATGGAGTAAGTACTGACTGTTTTTATAAAGCAAGACCATTTGTAGGCCCTCCTAATAAGCTATGGACGCTCACACCACAGAGCTTCTCCACAGAGAGCTAGTTTTGGTTTCTGAAATAAAATTTCACTTTTAATTGAAAGGGGCTTTCCAAGTGGGACTGATCTAAGCTGTGCTGCTTAAAAACTTCCTTATGAAAAATTACCATTAAAAAATTGAGCCCTTTTCTCCTGTGGCTTCATATTTGAACCCGGTTCGCCGTGGCATCCTGGGGCTCTGGTCGCTGCCGTGAGCTTCGCACAGCGGGTTGACCATCCATACTGGTTCAAGTGAGAATAGGACTTCCGCTCTGTCTAATGTCTTCATGGTGTGTTTTCCCTTCAGCTCCTCAAGCCCAAAATGTACTGCGTGTCAAGAAGGCATCATTAAAGATAAGGTATTCTTGGGATTTTAATAAACGACCTTGTCAAATGCTTCGGTCATACTTGGCCTGCGGCTTGCACCCAGTGCTCTGGACATGCTCGGATTGCGTCTGGGGCTTGACCGCGGGTGCTGCAGGGTCGAGGCAGCAGAGCTGCCCAGCTGGGGGACCTTGGCCAGGTACCTCACCCACCTATGTCCTTGCCGGTGACGGCAGTGGCCCCACCTCCAGAGACCCCGGGATGGCCTGCCCGCCACACAGCTGGGATTCGGCTGGTCTCCGGAGTGCAGCGGGATTTGCTCTCCGCCTGCCCCTGTGCGCCACTCCCAGTTGTTAGACGGATGTGGGGTTTCCACCCTCCCCCGCCGCATGGTTGTGTGTGCCGGTGAAAACTCTCTGTCAGAGCGGGCTCTCGGGGCCTCTGGGGGGCGCCCACCAGCTTCCCTCCTGGGGCTCTGACCCCCCCCCCCCCCGCGCCCCCCCCCCCCCCCCCCCCCGCCCCGGGGCTCCTCTGGTCATCTATGCATTGCCAGGGCCCGCTAGGCTTGCTTTTAGTTTGAAAGGACTCATTCTTAAAGTACTTAAAATATCAATAAAAATGTATGGTACTAATATTTTGATTGATGAACCTAACAATTTTTTAAATGTAGGTCATTAAATTGTACAATAAAATTCCTGCTCTGGGGTTTTGTGTCCAGAGCACTTTGCAGATTAGGTTTGTGGTCAGGGCCGCCCAGATGAGTACGAGGATTTGAGGATCCAGGCAGTAGGGGCCCCTCCGCAGGCAGAACAGGGGCGCCTGGTGTAACTCCTCTGGGCAGCTTAGAGACGGAACTGGCACCATGACCACATCCCTTGTCTCCCTCAGCGTTTCCCTGCTGCTGCAGGCTGCGCTGCATCGAAGGGAAGGGGTTGTTTCCAAGAAAACAAGTCACTCAGCTACCCCTTATCTTAGCACGGCCGCTAGCTTGTTAACATGTGTTCGACCCATGTGATCGAGGTAGAGGTTCAAACACCAGACCTTGTCTGTCTCATTGTTCAGAATTATTATCCCTATTTTTTTTCTTTTAAGATTTTATTTATTTGCGAGAGAGAGAATGAGAGACAGAGAGCATGAGAGGGAGGAGGGTCAGAGGGAGAAGCAGACTCCCCACTGAGTGGGGAGCCGGATGTGGGGCTCAATCCCGGGACTCCAGGATCATGACCTGAGCCGAAGGCAGTCACTTAACCAACTGAGCCACCCAGGTGCCCTATCCCTATTTTTCAATGGCATTAGTAACTGAAGAAGAATTACTAGTTTTGTTGGAGCATCATGAATGACACTGACGAATGCCTTGGATCCTCATGGGAAAATGGGGCTTGGAGACTGAGATCTGCCCTCTGCAGGTAACTGTGGGGCCTCAGGTTCCTCCTCTATACAATGGGAAAGTTGCAGTAAATCATCTCGGCTCTCAGATGCTATACTTTCAATATTTTGATATTGCCAGTCTTTGTTTTGTATCCGTAAAGTTAAACTCAAATGACTTAAGAAACTTAATGCCACAAAAAGGAAGCTTATTTCCTACTGGCTAAAAATACCTGTTTGGTGACTTTAGTGTGTTTTTGAAAAGGTCATGTTTATGAAGGATTAGATTTGACTCCAAATTATTTTTAACTCTTAACAGCTGTTGATTCTATTTCTTTGCCTGTGGAGTTGAGAAAGGCATATTAAGGTCCTGTCTGTTTTTTTCACTGTTACAGAGTGTTAACATATAGGAGTTTCTTAGAAACGCCTGAAGATGAAGACGGTCTAGACTCTTGCTAGAAGGAATGAACCTGCTTGTTTTCTAAGGGAAAAATACAATTAAAGAAAGAAATGTTTTCATTTTCAAAGGGAAACATTTTTTTTTTAATTTTTAAAAAATTTTTTGAAAAAGATTTTATTTATTTATTTGACGGAGAGAGAGAGACACAGCGAGAGAGGGAACACAAGCAGGGGGAGTGGGAGAGGGAGAAGCAGGCTTCCTGCGGAGCAGGGAGCCCGATGCGGGGCTCGATTCCAGAACCCTGGGATCATGACCTGAGCCACAGGCAGACACTTAACGGACTGAGCCATCCAGGTGCCCCCAAAACGGAAAGATTTTCATTATTGGATTAACTTAAGTCATTGCAAGATTTATTAAAAAGAGGTTTTTTTGGGAGGGTTGCCTGGGTGGCTCAGTTGTTAAGCGTCTGCCTTCAGCTCAGGTCATGATCCTAGGGTCCTGGAATCGAGCCCTACATCGGGCTCCCTGCTCGGTGGGAAGCCTGCTTCTCCCTCTCCCACTCCCCCTGCTTGTGTTCCCTCTCTCGCTGTGTCTCTCTCTGTCAGATGAATAAATAAAAATAAAATCTTAAAAAAAAAAAAAGAGGGTTTTTTTTAGTAGCAGGCTAATACTGCCTCCTTTTTGGTGAAAAATGAGTTACGAGGGACCAAACCTTAGGAGAAAGAACTAAAATGTTTTACAAACCATCTGCAAGATATGATCTTTTACAGTAGTCTTGGTGTTTCTTTAGCAAGCGACCTAAAGAGGCATTGAGTGATAGTGGGTTCTGCCCTTGTCCCTTGATAGGATGTTCCACCCATGGACAGCGCCACAGAGCTGGCTCCTGGAAGTCTCCAGAGTCCAAATACGAACCTGGCCCTGGTGCATCCCCACCTTGAGATTATGTCAGAGTTAATTATTTGGTGTAACTTGTTTTCATTTGGCTTATCTAATAAAAGACGGTAGTTAAGATTGTATTATTTAAATTGTGACTCTTAGTGGGGACATCTCCTTCATTCTATTCTAGAAATTAGAAATTAAGTTGGTCCTTAATGCTTTCTGAGGTCCACTTAAGAGATGCACTCATGACTTTTTTAAAGTGGTTTTGCCTTCTCTGAAGTAGCAGCATGTGGAGATTAAGAAATATTAATCCTCTGAAATAACTATCTTCCCATTTCAGGTGTTTAAGGATAATTGCTGCAAGAGAGAGATCCTCGCTCTTCAGATCTACTGCAGGAATGAAGGTGGAGGTTGCACAGAGCAGTTGGCACTGGGACACCTGCTGGTAAGTCCTAGGGGGCCGTGCTCCATGCTCACAGTAAGAAATAGAACATCTTGGGGCCCTGGGGGGCTCAGTTGCTTTAGCGTCTTGATTTCGGCTCAGGTCATGGTCTCAGGGTGGTGAGATGGAACACCCGCCCGCCACCCCGGTTGGCTTCGTGCTCAGCAGGGAGTTTGCTTGAGGTTCTCCTTCTCCCTCTCCCTCTGCCCCTCCCCCGACTCACACACACTTTCTCACACTCTCTCTCTGTCAAATAAATAAATCTTAAAAAAAAAAAAGAAAGAAATATAACTCCCTGATCAGTACAATGTGGTACCCTGAGACCATGGTTACATTGATTTTCAAAACACAGCCAAACATAATAGCAGTCCAAACCACTGAGGTACAAAATGTTATTTTTATGACATCATTGGCAGAATTGCCAACTGGTTTTTAAACACCCCCACCCTATTTAGAATGGAAAGAAATCTGAACTGGTTTTTAATTTTGGAAGGCCCGTTAAAACCTTCTCTCTCTTTTTTTTTTAACCATGAAATTCCACATAACTTTTTTTTTTTTTAATCAGCATCTCATTTCATCCTGGAAAGATACTCGAACTGGAATAAAACGAAGTCCTTAGCAGTTAACCATTCATTTACCCAGGAAGAAGAGTTGGCTTACTCCTTCAAAAGCAGTATAGTTGGGGTAATCACTAAATAGAATACAAAATTCATTGTTTCTCGATACATTTGTCACTCTTCTCTGTGAAAAACGGGTCTAGCAGCAGGCAGAAACATTTCTGGAGGCTAGAATTCAGTATTTCAGGTTGAATTTCTTTGCCAATTAAGAACCTTGAAGTGTTTGTTTTACAGGTGCATTTAAAGAACGATTGCCAGTTTGAAGAGCTTTCGTGCATCCGTGCTGACTGCAAAGAAAAAGTGTTGCGAAGAGACCTGCGTGACCACGTGGAAAAGGCCTGCAAGTACCGGGAGGCCACGTGCAGCCACTGCAAAAGTCAGGTCCCAATGATCACACTGCGGGGGCGCGCCCCCCCCCCCCCCCGCAGCTCCATCCAAGTGTAATTTGTCACAGAATAGCATTTTAAAGCACTATTCTAACAGGAATAAAGAGAAAAGAGAGGAGGAAATGGCAGTTTTCATCTGGCTTTAATTCAGAGTTAAGCTTTATTTGTTTTGCCCATTTTGATTTGTATAATTAACATTTTCCCATTGCCTTGATTGACTGTCATTTGGGATGCCAAAAAAAAAAAATGAAGACTAATTATCAAAAAAAGGTAGAATTTTTTCTCTTGTCCCAGGGAATGTCCTCAAAATCTTATTGGATTGCTTAATCTTTTAAGCAGCTCTGGGACATAATCATCACTTCAACAGGGTAAATAATCCTGCAGCATCGAAGTGCAGCTGTCTGTCTTGGGAGAGAGATGAGAATTTCACATTTTTCACACCTTGATTATTTTGGCACAGTTCTGTATTGTGCATGTGTTAGAAATCAGATCCCTTATCTGTAAATTAAAGAGAAATGTTGGGAGTGGAGGACAGACTTTAAAAACAATCAGTAGTAGGGGTGCCTGGGTGGCTCAGTCGTTAAGCGTCTGCCTTCGGCTCAGGTCATGGTCCCAGGGTCCTGGGATCGAGCCCCGCGTCGGGCTCCCTGCTTGGCGGGAAGCCTGCTTCTCCCTCTCCCACTCCCCCTGCTTGTGTTCCCTCTCTCCATGTCTGTCTCTCTGTCAAATAAATAAATAAAATCTTAAAAAAAAAAAAAAGCAAAAACAAAAAAACAGTAGTACAGTAGCCCTCAAATATTTGTCCATTTCTTGCACAAATATTCACTGAGTACCTACTATGTGCTGGGCACTGTGCTGGGAGCTGGGGGTTCAGTGGTGACACTCACCTTCTAGTGGGAAGAGGTAATTAATAGGCAAACATAATGTGTGGTAGTGATTTGTACTATGAAGAAAGATGCACTAGCATCATGGGCAAAGGGGTGATCAGGGCTGGCCTCTCCAAGACAGTCAGGCAGGTAGTGTGGGAAGAGTGCCCCGAGCAAAGGCAACAGCAAGGGGTGCGCAGGCTCTGTGATGGAACTGACTTGGCAGGTGGATTTCAGGAGCTGTGAGAGGCCAGCATGGCTCCCATGCCTGGTGCAGAGGTGATGGGTAGCAGGGCAGAGGGAAGGGGCAGGCAGGCACTGGGCAGCCTTGAGCAAGGGGGTGATGTCAGAGCTCCCCATCAGGTGCAGCACTCTGGCAGGTGTGACAGGTAGATGTAGGGTAAAAGGACAACATGGAGGCAAGGCAGTGTTGGCCTGTGCAGGAAGGAGAAGGGAGGTGCACTGGGATACATCGGGAAGGTAGAGGCAGTGGTTTTGGTTCATGGCTTGAATGTGGAGTATGTGTTAAGGATGATGTCTGTAACTAGAGCAGCTGGATGAAGCCGAGTGTTCTGTTGAGGTGGGGCTCGGTGGAGCATAGCAGGCTGGAGGGGAGAATAGGGCAGTGGTCTGGGCTACTGGTACATCTTAATTAGGTGGTCCCTGGAGCCTTGGGGACAGAGGCCTGGGGCACATGAATGCTTACAGACTGCTAAGAGGGGAGGTCATCTAGCAAAGGAGTGGCCAGTATGGAAAGGTCAGCAGAATGGTGCCCCGGAGGCAGAGAGAGCTGGAGGAGGGGTGGGCAGGAGGGGCAGACATTGCTGAGAAGCTGGGGGCTGCTGGGGATGACCTCTGGACTTGGCAGGACCGTGACTGATGGGACCAAGATGGGAGAGGACCAGAGATTTGCAGCCAGGGTGTGGGGGCCCAGGTGGTTCCTGGTGGATATTCTAGAGCATTTATTGACCAAAATTTAGGGAAAGTTTTTGTTTTTCTGTATGAAATGAAATGTACTCTACTTCATAATCTACATGTTTACCTTCCTTTGTACAACTTTCCTGTGCCTGTGCTTTTCTTCTCTTGTGAAGTCCTTTTCCTGTACGATTTTTGTAGACATTTCCAGTTATTAAGGACTTTTAAGAACTGTAGAAAATAGGAATAGTGTTTGGCTTAATTGAATCATTCTTTCTTTTTTTTTTTTTTTTTAAGATTTTTTATTTATTTATCTGAGAGAGAATGGGAGACAGAGAGCATGAGAGGGGGAGGGTCAGAGGGAGAAGCAGACTCCCCGCCGAGCAGGGAGTCCGATGCAGGACTGAATCGTTCTTTCAATAACTCCGTTCAGACCAGTGAGACCTATAGTTAGTGAGCAGTATTGCAGCCCTTACAATGTTGGTGTGTTGCTATCAAAGTTATACTTCGCTTCTTGCAAAAACCAGTTATCTTTACTTGCAGAATAGAATTCAGGAGTTAACTTCGTTCGAGAAAGAATTGTAGAGTGTGTCAGTTAGACAGTATGTAAGTAACTGACTCTGAACTCCGACTAGGCAGAACAGAGACTGGTTTTAAGGTAACAAGGTAGGGGTACGCCTGCCCCAGGTCACCATGGTGACCCCCTCCCGGACCACAGCAGGACAGCTACATGCTGGGAGGGCTCCTGTCCTGTCGGGCCTGGGATGGGGCTCCCGGGTCTCCTTCTGTCAGCTAGGAGCACGCTTAGTCTCATCCTGCCCTGCTGTGGGCTTATTTTTAGAAAGAGCAGACATCTCAGAGGCACATCTCCAGCCCAGGTCACCCTGACATCCCCACGTCTCCTGTGTTTTATGAAGGGCATCAGGTACGCTGGGTGTTGATGAGATCCAGACTGATAAAGCACTGAGCTCGTTTCAGCTCGTATGAAAGTTCCTTTCCTACGTTTAAACCATGCTATTGACATTACATTGCTGTTTTCAAGTTGTTTTTTCTTAATCTATACATCAGCATAATTTAAAGTGCCAGGAGAGAATCCCCTCTGTCACATCTAGTCTAGAAACTGTCGAATGTGATCTCTAAACAGTTCTGTTAACTTGTGGAAAGTCAGAATTGTAGAGATCTCCTTTTCTGGGAAAATGTGTATCTTGTAACGGGAATATATCCTATAAGTGCAGCCACTGTGGAAGGCAGTTTGGCGATGTTTTATTAGGTTGAACATTCCTGTACTTGGCTAATTAGCAGTCCCTCTCCTAGCTGTGTGAGAGAAACTGTCACACATACACACCAGGAGACAGGGCCCAGCATAACCGAGCTGCAGAACTCTGGGAGCAACCCCACACATCCATCAGCTGGGGCAGGGACATGTCAGTTGTGGTGGACCCAGCAGACTGCATGTGACGGACGTGGCAGGAGAATTTTAGGACTGAGGACCCCCAGCTACACATGACACGAGCGTTAGCCTGAGAAACACCATACTCACCCGGGTCTCAGAAGACTCAGGGTAGAGTTCCATTTTAATAAAATTCAAAAGCAATCAAAACAGTATTTTGTCTGGCCCACATTTATGTGTAATGTAACTTTTTTAAGCAAAGGAAGTAGAAATGCAAAATTCAGATTTTTGGGTTAGGGGTTCCTCCCTGGGGGAAGGTGGAGGACACACAGGTAAACGGGAAGTCATCAGTTCTGTTCTTGTCCTTGGTGGGTGTCCACCGTATGGTTACATCTATTCTGTGCCTGTCAGAGTTACATTTAATTTGGTAGACAGGACTAACTTCTTAGTATGGAGAGGATTCGTATGCATCAAAAGGTTATCCGTTTTTTTAAGTGGGCATGTTGTTTTCCTGGGGCTGCTCTAACAAAGTACCACAAAGCTGGTGGCTTAAAACAACAGAAGTGTAGTCTCTCACAGTTCTGGAGGCGAGAAATCCAAACCCAAGGTGTTGCCTGGGCTCCCTCTGAGGGCTCCAGGAAAGACCCTTTCCTGCCCCTTCTAGCTCCTAGAGGCTGTGGTCCGTGGCATTCCTTGGCTGGCAGCTGTCTGCCTCCCTGCTCAGACGCCTTTTTCTGGGGCATGTCCTCTCCTGTCATAAGGGCACCCATGGTTGGATTCAGGGCCCACCCTAATCCTAATCCACCAGGGCCTCATCTTCACTGATTACATCTGCAAAGATCTGATTTCCAAATAAGGTCATATTCTGAGGTTCTAGAGAGACATGAATTTTGGGGGTCACTATTCAGCCCACTACTGTGGGCAAAAGCCTTAAAAAGGCAAGTCACAGGAACTATAAATGATTAATAAATATCAAAATATACCTTCCCACACATTATTAAATAATTGCAAATCACACTCACTGCCTTTTCCACCTGTCATGTCAGAGATTGAAAAGTGATGGAATTGACAAGGGTATAAGCCCATGTTCCTGTGATGACGGGAGTGCGTTTGTGTAGGGTATTGGAGAGCAGTTTGACAATATCTATCAAAATCCATTTAAAATACCTGTACCCTTTGATACCCAACAAAGCCTACTTCTAGAAATTTATTTTCTGGTATGTTTGCACAGATCTGCAGAGACAGACGTTGGAAGATACTGATGGGTCTGGCCCCAGCCTCTTGTCCCACCATCTCCTGCCCCACCCTCCTAGAACACTGCCCCCACCCACTGCCAGTCCTCCTCAGAGCTCCCTTCCCAGAGCCCCCTGCCCCGTGTTCCCTCCTGGTCTCTGCTCGCCGCAGCGGTGCTTACCTGTATGCGAGCTGTCTTCAACGGGCCGGCTGCAGCACCTGGTGCATGCCGGGCCTGGGGAATGGAGGTGGGTTCAAGGGTAGGTGCAGGGAGGAGGCCTGGCATCTGTGGAACGTTCACCATGTTACCCCTCCAGGCCCATGACTGATCAGGCCCTCACGGCCCCCCTATGAGGGAAGTGCAGACACTCCTCCCACTTCTAGATGAGGCAGGGAGGTGTTAGCCATTTGTCCAGGGTTTTCCACTGAAAGACAAAGCCTTGACTTGATGGCACCTGGGAACTCTCAGGGATCCGAGCACAGCCAGGCAGAATAGAAAGCCAGGGCCCCCCGCCCCCCGCACCCCCGCCCCATGTGGTGCCTCTTGTGGGAGGCCAGCTGGTCAGGCTCAGTCCAGTCAGGTGCTTTCTGTTGAGCTCTGAGCAGTTGTGGACTTGCCCTCTGGGGCCTTTGCAGGCCTCTGAGGCCCAAGCCCAGGAGCAGAGCCATCTCTGCTCTACAGACCATACCCCAGCACGCTCAGAGAGACACCGGACTTCAAACCATGCCGAAGAGAGTGCAGTGCCTGGCGCCTCACCTGGGCCCCCACTGCCCTTGGTCCACACTGTGCCTTCCTAGTTGGACTGAGGCTCTCGACTGTGCCTCCCACTCTCCCCCACCCCCGTCGTTCAGCATCCCAGCATAACTGTAGAGGCCCTAATCTGAAAAACCAGATGAGGAGAATCACAGTATCGAGGGTAACGAGGAAAACAACACCAAGATTCCTTCTTGCTTGGTGATGCGGCCTCCAGGAGCCTGTCCAACCGGTTGTGTTGTGTGGCCTGCAGTTACAGCTCTGATTCTGCCTGCATTAGTCTCTCTCGAGTGGCCCTTGGTCATGTGTCTGGCGGTGCTCTCCAGGGCTTTTCAATTTGATGTCCTGGTGGGCAGCTCTTGCCGTAACTTTGCTACTGAACAGATGCCCAGCAGGTGCCCTTGGCATGGGTTGAACAGTTGTCATCCAGGCTCTGCAGAGTTGAAATTCCTACCATCCAAAGAAGGGCTAAATCAAAATTTGTCCATATTTTCCATGCACTATAGATAACCTAGTAAAATTCCAGGGTGGTAATTTAAATACCCAGCGGCTCATGCTGTTTGAAGGTGTCGGAGAAGCATCATTTACAGACCCCAACCTGAGAGGCCAAAAGAAAACCACCCTTCTCTCCAGCGAACGAAGTCTGGACCCTGGGCTGCAGTGTGAGTGGCAGCAAGGGCCAAGTCTGCCTGTGTGCGCCCGCACAAATGGGTGCTGTCTGGTGGAGGCTGCTGTGGGGACACCACCTCCGGCTCCCCCCACACCACTGTGCTCCCACAGATGGCCCTCACCTGTCAGGTTTGGGTAGATCTCCTGAGACACCTTATCTTTTTTTGGCTCTCAAACTGAGCATGAGGACTCCTCCAAATGTGTCAAAACTCAAGGAAACCGGGCCAGTGAGCAGAGTGTCCTTTGGGTCTTCATGGTGACATTGGAGATACCAATGGGGTCTGAAGGGAGGCGGGTTGTATGTCTCAAAGTTGATGATGCTTTCTTTTTTTCCTCCAGAAACACGAAGACACTGAGTGTCCCTGTGTGGTGGTGTCCTGCCCCCATAAGTGCAGTGTCCAGACCCTTCTGAGGAGTGAGGTAAGGGGCATGGCCAGGCCTGTTGAGGAGTTGGTGACATCTTCGAGACTAGCGTGCCAGAGACTCCATCCTAACCCAGTAGCTGAAATCGAAGGTTTCACAGATCACGATAGTGATGCATACGGTAGAAAGACAACAGAGAACCTCACGCTATTTGGGGGCATCAGAAATTTCAGAAGCAAGCAAATAAACGCTACGGAGTGGTTAAATTCAGAGCAAAATATTGTTAGGAACTGAGAAAATGGAATTACTTTACAAAAGTGCAAGCAAAAGTATTAACTTTTTAGGTTCTAAAAAAAGCTATTTTTAAAATCTGTAAAATAGGAGTTACTTTAAGATTATCTCAAAATAAATGACTTTATAGACACTCCAAACCCATTTGGCCACATATGCTGTTCAGGGTTGGTGCTGGGGAGCAAGTGGGCCTGGAGGTGGCCTCCACATTTCAGGGGCCAGTGAGAAGGGCCCTGTGTAGCCTCCCCCAGAGGTCATGTGTCTCACACTGCCCTTGGGCACACTTTTTTTAAGACAGGTAGATTTTACATTAACTTAATTTGATCAGGGCATATCCAGTTGGAAAAATTCCAAGGATTCTTAAATGTTTTGGCATCTGGTCCTGATCTGGAGCCCCTTTGGTTGCTGTTTTGGGAGCATCTGGGCCTCCTGTGCCCCCTGGTCCCCTGGCAGGTCCCTCGGGCCCGGGTGCTCTGATCTGAGGAGGCTGCTCACCTCAGCCTTTTTCAGCTGCCTGGAATTTTACCAGTGGATATTGAGGAGGTGTGAGGGTCACTGTCTTCTCACATCCCCACTGAGCAAGAGGACCTATGTGGGCCTGGAGCCAGGAACACGGGGTACAGAGAGGACCCCCCCGGAACCACTCTCACCCAGAGTGTGTCCTCCCAGGAAGGTGACTCTGCTAGGCCAGGGCAGGGTCTTGCCGGGTGGCCATGGTCCCTAGGCCTGGAATGTGCCTCTGGGAGTGGCAGGGAGATGCATATAGATTTCCACTACTAGAAGTCCCTCTGCTAAAGCGAATGGATGAAGCGTCTGCAATGTTGAAGTGATTACCAGGGTTTTATACGCTTTCCAGAGTTTTCACTCAGGGCTACCTGAATTAGGGACAGACGCTAACTCCATTTGCCTCCAAGTTATTTTTCTTTTAAAAATCTTTAAACCTGCATTTATCTTGGGTTTCTGGTGAACAATGCTATTGGTCTATAAATTATTCTTGCCTCTATTCCAAAGCTCCTGTGAGAAATGATGATAAAGACTCTGAGAGGATGATAATGAGCCAGTTTAAGAGAAAGTGTGACCCTGAATTTATAGTGCCCCACTGAAAATGACATCAGACCCCTGTGTCCCTGACTTTGATACCAGAAGCGTTGGCTGGATAGGTTCACGATTATAGCGCTGGCACTGTAAGAGTAGATCTTAAAACTTTGAAGCTGTTGTTACTACACACAGTCTCACGCTTCGTCTCTCTGCCAGTCACCTGTGATCTACCTTTTGGGCTCTTTCCTCCAGGTGCAGGCCAGAGCTTCCTGGCCTGGTTCAGAGGAACATCAAGTGTGCTAGGCTGCTAGATCTGTAACCACCATGACTCTGCCCCGGCTCAGAGACCTTCCGCAGAGATTGGCCCATAGGCTCCCCGTGACATTGGCCCTTCTCTGCAGCTCTCGCCACAGACCCACGCTCCTCCCTGTCCTAAATACTGACCTAAAGGGGAAGGACTCAAGGACTCTCTGTCCTGGTGACAGAGGACGGGCCCAGGAGCCTCTGGAAGCCTGTGTGCACACAGAAAAACCCAGGGCCAGCTCTGCAGTGCGCTCAGACACCCCCTTTCCTAATTCAGGGTCTAATTGTTCTCTATAAAGAAGATCTGTCCCTAGAGTTTCCTGATGAGAATTTCTTCAATAAAAGAAGAAGCTGTCCTTAAATTGTATTAGCCTAATGAATAGCACTATGTCTTTAAAATGTAGACATTTCAATTCCCTTTTCTCTTGAGGGGGCATCATAAGTGGTTTTTATTTGACGATTTGCCAACATTTGAGCTGAACCAAAGGGGTTTTTCCTTGTATGAAGAGCTATCCTCTCCCAATCTCTCTTAATTTTCTTTTACCAGTTAGAGGTGACAGTATTAAGATTCATGTTGTTAGAATGACCTTAGCGATCTGTGAGAAGTTACATGAATTTATGGACACTCAGAGGGAAAAAAAAGTCTTTTCAGAAGAAGGAAAAACTCGTCTCATTATCTTGAGTATTGAGAGTAATGGTACATCGTGTAAGCTTGCTTCAAAAATATATTTATTTTTGTGTACTGTATATTAGATGTGTGACCCGGTGACATCCTGAATGCTTTCTCTTTTTTGTGTTTCATGCAATTTTTGTTTATAGTCTTTAAATGTTC
Source organism: Neomonachus schauinslandi (assembly GCF_002201575.2). Taxonomy (NCBI): domain Eukaryota; kingdom Metazoa; phylum Chordata; class Mammalia; order Carnivora; family Phocidae; genus Neomonachus; species Neomonachus schauinslandi. Next base: position 2,511,304 of record NC_058411.1, on the reverse strand, counting down.
ATTTCAGTTTACGTTTTTTTCCTTCTTTTTTAAATTCTGGCACTGCAGACGGCATGTTACATTTTGAACAATTTGTTCTCAGGAAACTGCAGCTTTAAGAAATGTTACAGTAACTGTATTTATGTATATTGGCGTACCTATGTGCGTACACGTGGCGGTACTGTATATTTACTGCGTCTAAGTCTAGGAAGCGGATGGTGTACACACCTTAGCTGATAAGCCCCGTTCGTGACCATACGAACCAGATGCTCTCTGTGCCCTTAATGTGTTTGAACATTTTCGTGCGGACGCTTGTGCCACAACTCACGTCTCTTTCCCGTTGCAGTTGAGTGCACACTTGTCAGAGTGTGTCAATGCCCCCAGCACCTGTAGTTTTAAGCGCTATGGCTGCGTTTTTCAGGTCAGTATCCAACATTTGTGCTTCCCAGTCACTGACATTCTGCCATGAGAGACAGTTTATCTTAGCATCTTAACATGCAAGTTCTGGACTGTAGTCTTTGTCATGGAACCGAGTCACCATGCTGCATGGGTGGTGAAAGCCCCATGCAGCCGACGTGGGCGCTCGCTCTCCGTGCCCATGGTGTTCTGAGACTTCAGGTGGACCCCTGTGCTGAGAAGGGAGTCAGGACGTGAGCAGAACAACTCCATCTAAAACCAGCGAGGACATGGGACAAAGAGGGCTGACAGTCGGGAGGGTTTCTAGAGAGATGGTTATGGGACTTTGGCCGGTACTTGACCATAAGTGGAAACCAAACCAGACACGGTTTGGGCGCTGTGCACATCAGTACACAGCCGTGAGGACCACATGCGTGTGTCCATAAACGCATCTCACAGTATCTGTGCCGCCCTCCCAGAACAGCCGTGCGGAGAGGGCTTCTCCGCCACCACGCTCGTGCTGCGAGAATCCTGTGTCTGGGGGTTTTTGGTCTTTTAACACGTCTGAGACTGCTAGTGAATTTGAACTGAGTTTCATTGAAACGTATATCTCAGTCTCAAAACTAATCAGAGGGCAGTATGTATTACAATTAAAGTATTTTATATTTAATGTTGTGTATTATCAATACATTATTATGAAATCAGTACAGAGATACTGGCATCTCAGTATTTTCTTAGAAAGTAAAGAACCCCAGGACTAAGAATGACTGTAGCCTTCCCTTTGTCTCCGTCTCTTAACGAGACGGAGCGCTCGCCACTGTTACGTCATATGTAGTACCATTCATTCTGTGTATGTATATATATATATGTTTATATATAGCAATACTTCTATCAACATATATATATGAATATTCTATGTACAGAGTATATGTTTTGGAGATCATTAAAATGCTTTCTGTGGCTTCTTAATTCTCTAATATCAAAACAAATTATATTTTCATACCAATTATTTCCTTAAATATATGATGTGCTATTTCATGTGCTTATTACTGACTCTAAAATGGTCTCCATCTTATGTACTCTGTAGATTGTTTATGTTTTGTATGTAACTTTCCAAGTATACTTAGAACAGTGAGGAGCAATACGTTTTCTAATACAGTGTATTTCCCTAATAAGTTAATACTCTAGAAAATTATTTAGAATCCCACTTTGATTACCTGTTCGTTCACTAGATTATTGTAGCACTGTCTAGCTGTAACTGCAGGTGCCTAAACATTTCCCATTTGTATTTTTAATGAAAAAAGTTATAAAAGAACAAAAATGAGAGGTCTAAGATTTAATTTCTTGATCTTACAAATACGAAATGCAGATGAGAAGGCTCTTGGTAAGAAGCTTGAGGAGCGACGAGCATGACGAACTTGAGATTGCTGTACAATTACAGGATGTCTGCTCTTCTTGCCTGCCTCCCCACCTGCACTCGGTAGAGTGGGGGGTTGCTGAGCATGGCCCTTCGAAGGCTTAGAGACCGCCCAATAGCTGTACAGGAATAGGGCTCCCCTCTTCGTGTTTAGTGCTGGGTTTAGGTCATGTGTTAGTCTTGCTGCACTCTGGGATGGAGTGAGGTCAGCTTAATGCACTGCATCTCTGTTCTCGCAGGGGACAAACCAGCAGATTAAGGCCCATGAGGCCAGCTCCGCGGTGCAGCATGTCAACTTACTGAAAGAGTGGAGTAACTCTCTAGAGAAAAAGGTACGCCAGACTGCTTCCCGCTTTTGTTGGCTTTTAATCATTTATTCAAATTATTTAAAGAAGAAAATCTTTTTTATAGTTACTAATGGTTTTGGATAAAAGAAACAGTATCAAGAGAATGTCAAAAAAGTAAATTTCTTTTCACATGACCTTGAGCTCCTAAATGAAGGCATTTGTGTGTGTGTGTTCTTTGTTTGTTAATTGCCAAGCAAGCATGCAGTGCCCTTTTTTTTTTTTTTTAATCACATTGTGGTTACCTTAGCATTGACCTAGAACGGGGGTTCTCAGACTGCTAAACCTCCCTTTCTCTTCCCATCAGCCTCATCTTTTTGTAAATAAAGTTTTATTGGAATGCAGCCATGCTCATTCATCTCCCTGTTGTCCATGGCTGCTTTTGCAGAGTTTAGGAGTGAGACAGAAACTGTACAGACCTCACAGCCCAAAATGTTTACACTCTGGCTCTTTACAGAAAAAGTCTGCCAACACCCAATCTGGAAGGTGATGAGGGTTAAATGCTTCACCGTTCTTTGTCTTTTCTGAGCAACAGTCCCCCCCCCTCTCCCCCCCCCCCCCCCCCCGGGGTTACTGTTTACCTCCCCACCCGACCCTTTTTGGAAGGTTTTTGCGGAAAGCCCTTGTTCTCCATCTGGGCTTCTTTTCAGGAGGCCTCAGTTGTGGGGGCTGTGGGCTCCTTAGCAGGCACCTTCCCCATGTAATACTTCTTCCCAGGGGAGTTCTCGGTCCGCGGTGTTCACCTGGGCCGGGCCCTCTATTCATGAGAAAAACATGAAGACCTCCAAGAATTGATAGAGAAGAAATTATAACAGGATCTCTCATTGTGGTTTCTATACAAAAATAAAAACTTATTTCAATATTCGGGAAACATTTATAGAAAATTTGGAGTAGGAAGGTACCGAGATGAATTAGAGAAACCAGTGGAATTGATGTTTATTTTCTAAAGATTTGTAGAGATCTGAAGACCTTGTTTCCAGTATGAAATCCAACCAATTTAAAATGTGAATGTATTTGAAAAAGTCTAAAATTCTTAATCAAAAGACTTATATGAACTGACATAGTTTTTTAATACAAATGTTTATGCTGAAGATGAGAAGCGACAGAACGGTTGACTTGTCACACGTACACACACAAGTACGGCAGAGGGGGGTCCTCGTCAACAGGGACATAAAATGTGTGTGAGAAGAGTCCTTGTGAACTCCCCATGAACACATAGTAGTCACTCTGAGTTAATGATGGTTTACGTGAGTCTTTTTTCCCCTCTGCTTGAAGAATGTGTTCTGTTTCTGCTTTTTAAAAAATTATAGGCATAGATGCCAGGGCTCTCTGTCTCTCGTCGGCACTCTGCTTCTCACTTAGGAAAAAGGTTCTTTCTTTCGTTTAAAATGCATTGGTTCTGTTCCAGCTGTACTAGTTAGCTAAGAGTTCGCGGTTCTGAGGGGTGTGGCTGTCCAGCGGGACAGTCGTAGAAGGCGCCTTCGCCAAGTCTGCTCCCAGAGCTGAGCCCCCGCGAATGCACGCAGAGGGTGATCCCTCGGTTGTGTTCTTCTCCCCACCCTGCTTCATCATGCGTGCTCCACTCCACGTGAGTGGTTTGTGTCCGTGGAAATGCCGGGACCCAGCACGGTGGCTGCCTGTGCACGGCCCACAGCGGTTTCTCGCCCTGCAAACACCTCATGTGTTGGAACCATCGCTGGCCACGCCGAGCACCTGCAAGAGCAGGATGCGTCGCCGTGCACTGCAGCTGACAGATTCGAAATCTTTGCCCTCTTGGTCTCTTCCTGACTCTGCCCAGCAGAATGGACCCCTGCCCAGGCGTTCAGGTCAGCCAAGCCTGGGCTGTGCAGTGTTGTGTGTGTGCACGCGAAGGTGCCTGTCTCTTCACTGGGCCCAGAGGCAGAGGCTAGACAAAGAATGGAGATACTCATCTTTTTTAAAATGGGAATTTATTTCTCATTATAGAATTACTCAGTTGGAATCTCTCAGGTTATTTTGTTCATGTGTAGTGGAAAATAGGATGTTTGACTTGGTTCAAAAACTCTGATCCATCACGTTCATGTCAAATTAAGGAAAAACTATTTTGTAAAATGTGGACTTAAAAACACCCATCTTCTGTATTAGGGAAGCTTACAGGGAAATATGGAGTGCCCCACCAAAATAGGCTGGAGTAAATGTTGTTCTCACTGAGGAGGGTCTCAGGAAAGGACAGGGGGACTCCTGCTTTCATCTGCCGTGGGGATGTTCTGCTGTTTTCTTGGAAACACCCCTACCAGGTAGATTTTCCCATGCATGTCATGTCTACCTGATAGACGGGTGAAAGCTGGGATCTGCAGGCGCTTGGGAGGTGGATTTTTTCATTAAAATAAATAAGTAAATAAAAGAAAATTTAAACTAGGGTGGCCCCTAAATTAATAAATTAAGAGTTTAATATGGCATGATGTGTGTTCATTAATGTGAAATGCTTCTGCTCATCCTCAGGTCGCTTGTTCTGTTATAGAAAAAAATTGCCATTGTTTTTGGAGATATTACTGAGATTTTTTATCAAAAGGGTTGGCATGCATGCAGGCTTTTTCTTTTTTTTGGGTGTGAGACTGAAGAGTCTGGGAATCATGTCCAGCTTGAGAGATGGGAATGAGTGAGCCATAACTTTGGAAAAGGCAGACCTGCCCGCAGGATACGCACATGGCCCGTCTGCATCACTTGTAGGAGTCCGGGGGCATGAGAGTGTATTTTAGAGAGGAAAGTCCACAGGTGCTGAGTAAAATCCTAGGAAAGTGAAGTGTTCTTTTGCCCATGAGACGTTGCAGGTTCCTTAGTAAATACGCATTTGTTCTAAGACGAAACAGACTGTATCCAAAGGCGCTGCTTGGTTGCCTGTCTTAAGGCAGGTGGTTCTTTGCAGGGACATCAGGAATCCGTGCTTTACACACCCAGGTCTGTCCTGGGGTGCCCTTGGGCACCCCAGGGGTTAGGTGTTGGCTGGTATTCGGGGCACAGCGTCCCTCATGGAGCCTGCTGTCTTCGGGGGCGGCAGCCGCGCCCGCGCACAGACACATCTTCCCAGGGGCCTTTCCAAGGGCCAGAGTGCCCCATGGAGAAGTTTTGTGAGAAGGCAGCCTTGTCAGACTTGCCCTCGGACTCCTCACCCGAGGGCTTTTAAGACCAGTGTAAGTGTGTTCTTGGGAGCTAGTTAGTTTTCAGAAAGATATTTTGAAAAGGTCAGTGGTGAGCTTAGAACTGCCCCCCCAGCAGGCCCTTCCTGGGGCTGACGTAGCATTGCAGGTGAATATGTTGAGTTTTGTGGAGGGTCTTCTCAGGCCACAGGCCGCACGCACGGACTCTGCAGCTCCGTGTCTCTGTTGCAGGGCTAGTTGTCGGCCCTAAGGATTAAGTGGGCACATACATAGCTGTTTTATTCTCACTGTGCTTTCCCCTTGTGTTGGGAGAGCTTTTCAGAATGCGCGATGTGGCCCACTGGTGGAAGTGAAGTAATTTAGTGGGTTGCAACTAGTACTTTCTAGAGTAAATTAGAATAAAAGATAAAGTACCAGGTCGCATGGAAATGACTAGGGCAAGGATGGTTTTGCGATCCCTATTTCTTAGGTGCGCGCGTGCGCGCGCGCGCGCACACACGCACACACACACACGTCTGTACACGGGTGAGATGTGAGAATGTGTTTCCTGGTCAAGTTTGAAAGCCACTCTGGTAAGAGGTTTATTGCTTTTCAGCAAAAACTTTAGAAAGTGTGTCCCATTCATTCTGAAATACTTTGCCTCATCTTAGTTAATTACTGGGAGGCAATGTGTAAGATTTCCTGTTAAGTTACCAGGACTTCAGTTTCCTGTATGAAGGGATTTTTTTTCTCCTGGAACGTCTTCCAGTTAGCTAGTAGAAGGCCTATATTGTGGAAATGTAAGTACTATCATTATAATTGTGATTAATTAATAAAACCACTTTTTGCTTAATTGAAGAATTTCTTTTTCAGGTTTCCTTGTTACAGAATGAAAGTGTAGAGAAAAACAAGAGCATACAAAGTTTGCACAATCAGATATGTAGCTTTGAAATTGAAATTGAGAGACAAAAGGAAATGCTCCGAAATAATGAATCCAAAATACTTCATTTACAGGTAAGAAGCTTAAGACTGTGGCTGGATCAAAGGGTAGAGGAGCATGTCTGTGTTCTCCTTCCAGACTTTCTCAGTAAGATGTTTGAGCAAAAGCCCCGACTTTTGTCAAACAGACGACCTGTTTCTCTTGCTTAAGTGAAGACTTGAGAAAGACCCAGGCGGCTGTTTCTTCCCTGCTTTTCCCTGGAAAGCAAGCCCACTGCCTCTCTTATGTGTCTTTGATTCACTGTTGGTGAATTAAGACTTAAAGCCTGTGTTTTAAAAAAAACTAGCTGTTTTTATTATTATTTAAGATTTCATATTGTTCAAGAGTAGTTATGTGTAAAGTTTCACTTCCTGAAGTGAAGTGAAGCCAATCTGTTTGTTCTGGATTTTCTAGTGACACACACCCTGCGCTTTATCTCACCATAGTGATCAGATGTGCCTCAAACGAGCATGCAAACCTTTGCTGTTCTGTAAGGGGCTTCATTAGATGTCGCTTCTCGTTTGTTATCTACACAGGTACCTGTTAGTGTGTGATTCCTGTAGATCTTCCCTGCACGTTAGCTTCCTCATGGTGTGTGTCTGTACACTGATTCCCACGTGTATCTCACACACCCATGGAAGAATCATTAACATGTTTCCAAAATGCCTTTGCTGTGCTTTTACTTAGGTGCGTTTCCTTAAATTATCTGGAAGTTAAAAAATTATTTCCAAGAGCTCAGAGTCACAGCGTCTCTGAGAATGCCTTTCCTCCCATTTTAACGTCAGAGATTAGTCCTAGTGGCTTGAATTGCATAGAGATGTATGAAATTAATTTCATTTGTGTTAAAACTTTGTGGTTGTCCAGAGACGAGGAAAAACACAATGAAATTATAATAGATTGTATTAGAAAAGGTACAAGTCATTGGTATTGAATCAAGCCAGGAAAAGTACATCCCATAAAACATCAGCAAGCCCCCTGCTGGCGAGTGCCCGTGGGAATGTAGTTCGGGATGCCCCACTCGGCTCCGAGCTACCAGCAACATACTGCTGGCCTGGGGCTCTGAGAGGTGCGTGGAAAGGACACAGAAATTAAAGCAATGCTAGAAAACCACCTGTTAAAAATAACAACCGAAGGGTTCATTTATGCATTGTCATTTGTAACCAGAAAAATTAGGATCTCCATAATGAGGTCATTGGGGTATTTGTCTGAAAGCTCTGATGTCATTACATGCATCCTCCACATCCCCTTCTCCCAGGGTGAAAAATTTGAATTTACTTTAGTTTTTTTTAAAGATTTTATTTATTTATTTATTTGACAGAGACACAGCAAGAGAGGGAACACAAGCAGGGGGAGTGGGAGAGGGAGAAGCAGGCCTCCCACTGAGCAGGGAGCCCAATGCGGGGCTCGATCCCAGGACCCTGGGATCATGACCTGAGCCGAAGGCAGACGCTTAATGACTGAGCCACCCAGGCGCCCCTAATTTACTTTTTAGTAGAGTTCAATCGTTGCACCGTGTGTGATGTATGTTTGAACACTTCAGTGAGGGACTAAACCGCCGAGCTCTAAGTCAGAAAGAAAGGGGGAAACCGGGTTGCTGGCGCCCAGCGCGGCGGAGGCTGAGCAGCCACACAGTTCATGCCCCTGTTGGGTCCTAAGTAGGAGGGCAGCCACTTGCCATCGCTCTTCTCCACGGAGAGAAAAGCATGGAGGGAAACAGACTATGTGGAAAGAAAGAGACTCCGATTACACTGGACGTGCAACGCCTGATCTTACTGAGTGCGTCGGGATGGCACACTGCTCCCCTGCAGGGGCATCTGTAGACTGAACCCGTCTGGGTGACTGTGTGATGGGAAAGGTGGCAGCTCACCTGTGCTTCACTGTGGGGCTGGCCCGACCGACAGAGTTGGGGCTCTCAGTCTTTGGGGAGCGTGGGTGGAAGACCTCTGTGGCTGGCCCCCGGAGGCCTTGGCTATCTGTGAAGCACGCTTGGCCCCGGGGCACTTCTCCCTGGTCCCTCAGAGCCTTTTCCACCCTGAGCCTGGCTCACCTGTGCCCCTCATTATTCCTTCCTCATCCCAAACCCTTCCCGTCACCTTCCCCTCCCGTGCTCCCCCAGCCCTGTGCATCGGACTACCACGGTGACAACAGACATGTTACTCTCTGTATCATCTCCTTCCTTGTCAGATCCTCTAGGAGACCCTAAAATCCCAGAGACGTTGGCAACACATAAAGTGTAGAGTCCCTTAGGGCCCCAGATGTACACGGTGGACAGGGATGCGATCAGAGTTGGCCAGAGGGAGTGGAATTTAAGAGAGTATTTGCTTTTGCTGACCCAGGAAGGGCAGTTTCTTAATATTATACTTTTTAAACAACCTGTTTTTCTTCATGAAAAAAAGACCACTTTTTTTAGTGTCCGCTTACTCCCCGTGTCCCTGTTGTTGGCAGAGACGAGAGGAGCTGGTCATTCCTGCAGTCAGGAGTGTAGGACTGAAGCCGTGCGGGCCACCCGGCCCCTGCATCACCCCCACACGGTCTTGTTGGCACGGTGTTTGGTACAGAGGTCCCAGTCACCCGAGTGGTGCAAGGGACAGGAAGAGAGGCGGTAGTTGAAGCCCTCGGGTGCACTGTGCATGACATTGATGAATTGATGCTCTGGCAGCTAATCTTTTGATTAGGATTTATTTACCTCGCCTGCAGTCTGTACCGTCTCTCAGCTCCTGGGTTCTTTTTCTACACCTGCATTTAAGATCTATTTTTATAGAAAGATGACAGCAGCTGAGTGTAGACCGCTCTTGAGGAAGGAGATCATGTTTACTGCATTCTGCAGAGAAAGTTTGATTGAGATCAGTGCTCTGCTTGACTCTGTGCCATTTATACAAAGGACACGAGTGTTTAAAACTACACATTGTCCCTTGCTATGGGGGGGGAGGGCTCCTTTTAAGTGATTTGGTGGAGCCTTGTCTGTGTGCATGTGTCCCCCCCCGCCCCCACGTGCCGACTCTGTGTCACTGAGCTGGCGCCCGGGGCCCCCACGGCAGTCCTCCTCTCACACCCACAGTTCTGTTCCTGAGATCTCCATGTGCCTTTGCGCCCATCGCCCCATGCACAGCACCGGTCTTGGGGAGGAGGCACCTCTTTGTCACCCCCACTTTATCTCGGGGGCATGAGCCTGAGGGGTGATGCGTGGCTTGTCCCGGGCCACCGTGCGGTTCACTCGATGTGGGCCAGGCCCCAGAACGGCATCTCTCAGAGCCACCACTGATGACCTAGGTTTCCGTTAACCCCCCTCCTAAACGCACTAGTATCCACGTTAGCTCAGCCGGTTGCTTGAGCAGGTGGAGTAGCAGATGCTCCTCAGAAATACATTATGGGCTTGGGGGTTTGGTAAGGCCAGTAGTGCTGTCCCCAGAACCCGGACTTTGCGAACTAATTAAATACGCCTCCAGACACGTGGATCTAAACAAATTGACATCAGTGTGGGAAGAGGTATTCTTTACAGAAACCATTTTGCTTTTTCAGTGTTAGCTAATACCAGGTTTTCTTGGAAAGAAGAGGAAGAGTAACACTGTACTTCTCCCCCCAAAAAGTAACCCAAACCTACGATGTTTGTTCCTTGGTGGTTATTAACAGCCAGCAAAGGTGCTGAAACTGAATGTTTAAAAATAGGCTTCTGAAAGGAGAAGTGAACTCAGCAGGCCCTGGGGCTCTCCCCTGTGTGGCCTGAAGCTTCAGAGGCGGCCCAGTTACTCACGGCTTCACTGGTGGCCAGACCACCCAGCCTTCATGAGCTTCACTTCAAAAGATGCAAATCCTTTTTAGGAGTGAAAACCCTGGGATGCCTGGGGGTGGCTCAGTCGGTTAAGCGTCTGCCTCCGGCTCAGGTCATGATCCCGGGGTCCCGGGATCGAGCCCCGCGTCGGGCTCCCTGCTCGGCGGGGAGCCTGCTTCTCCCTCTGCCTCTGCCGCCCCCCCCCCCCCCCGCCCTCAGGTAAATGAATAGAACCTTTAAAAAGAAGTGAAAACCCTTTAGGTTCCAGCTTCTTCCAACAGGTGGGCGTGCCAGTCCTTAAAAACAGGCTGGAGTGTGAGTCTTACCCTTTGCTTATTGTTGTAAATGGTCTGCGTGTTTCTGCAAAAAAAAGGCTTTCTGAATTACTTAAATTAAGATAGCATGAAATGCAGCCTTGCTGTCAACAGCCACATGTTTGTCAGTAGTATTTCTGTGCCCAGTGGGCACAGGGCACTGAGCATCGTGTGGATGGGGGAAGCAAGCCCCACTCCTAGGCATCGGCCTCTCGGTTTCAGCCAGGGTCTGAAGAGGCGCTGTCCGGGCTCTTCCTGCAGCCAGCCGTGTGCAGATGCCGGGTCTCTGGAGCGGGGGGCCGGGTGGTGGCTGCTGTCTCTCAGGACCCAGCAGGGTCCTGGGGCGCTGCCTGCAGCCACAGAGAGAGGGTGACCCCTCCAGCCCTGGGTCAGGCAGCCTCGTGGGAGACCCACATTGTTTGGCCCCTGGAGATGGCTTGGCCCTTTAGGAAACGGAGACCTTCCGGCGGCTGATGGGTGTGGCTCCAGGGTCCTGCACCTGAGGCTTGGGACAGAGTGGTGTGGGCCCCGTGCCCTGCAGCTGGCGGGTGAGGCTTCTCTCTGCCTTGGCCCCCTCCTCTGGGCTAGGGACCTGTGGCCCCTGCGTCCCCTGAGATGTGTTTGGGCGACCGGTGAGATGCCCGTGTGGGAGCTGGTGTGGGGCTGGCTCTGGACCGGCTGTCCTTCCTAACCAGCTGGTGTCTGGGGCGGTAGCACGGTCTGCGGAGTTCTAACTGTGTTTTACCTTTCTGATGCCTTTGATTTGGAAGCGAGTGATAGACAGCCAGGCGGAGAAACTGAAAGAGCTGGACAAAGAGATCCGTCCCTTCCGGCAGAACTGGGAAGAAGCAGACAGCATGAAGAGCAGCGTGGAATCCCTCCAGAACCGAGTGACAGAGCTGGAGAGCGTGGACAAGAGTGCAGGACAGGCGGCGCGGAACACAGGTGGGGGTGGCAGGGGCAGGTGCAGGGAGGTCAGGGAGGGGTCTGGAGCGGGCAGCATGCCTCCTGGTCTGTTCTGGGGAGCCTGGCCAGCCCGGCCAGGTCTGGGGGCTTGAGCTGGCGGGTAGGTGGTACGTTGGGCACACACCACCTTAAGCAGTGATTTCTAGTGAGAGATTACTCGTTCAGAGGTGTGATGACTTTCCAGCCAGAGATGCCTTTGAGAGAGAAACGTCTCCCACCTAGACACTCCCCCTCCGTGTGACGCCAGCAGGGTAGAGAGGAGGTGTAGGGTGGACACCAGGCAGAGGGCAGGGCTTCCGGGAGGGTGGGGGGAGGTGAGGGAGAGGCCCAAGGGACAGAAGTGACAAGCAGGTGAGCACAAGACCCTGCAGTGTGCTCAGCCAGTGTGTTTCTGATATCTAGAAGCTGCTTTGGGGACTGAGTGAATATTCTGAATGTTTGCATGACAAGGATTAATGGTGCAGAAGAACTGAGGTTATGGCAACACCCACCGCCCGCACCCCCCATCGGGTTAGGCCGAGGACGGGAATGGTGCGAGGCTGTGCGGGACACAGGTGACTGAGCATCAGGCTGGAAGACAGGGGCGTGTGAGCAGGAAGCTGGCCTTCCCCTGCCCCCAGTGGGGCTCTGAGAGCGCCCTGTGGGAGAGAGGGCCCTGCGGTGATGTGCCCTGGGTCCCCCAGGTGTTGCCTCCCAGCAGGCAGTGGCCGTGGGTGTGGGGGGCCAACGAGGCAGGGATCTGAGGCCCGTTTTTCGGGACACGTACAGGTGCTTGTCTTCTACCCAGAAGCCCATTTCGTTAGTGCCGGTGCTAGGAATGGGCTCCTCCCGCCTTCCTGACACTCACTGGCCTCCTTCACCCCGTCTCTCCTCACCCACGGCAGGCTTGCTGGAGTCCCAGCTGAGCCGGCACGACCAGATGCTGAGCGTCCACGACATCCGCCTGGCCGACATGGACCTGCGCTTCCAGGTCCTGGAGACGGCCAGCTACAATGGCGTGCTGATTTGGAAGATCCGAGATTATAAGCGGCGGAAGCAGGAAGCTGTCATGGGGAAGACCCTGTCTCTTTACAGCCAGCCTTTCTACACGGGCTATTTTGGCTATAAGATGTGTGCCAGGGTCTACCTGAACGGGGATGGCATGGGGAAGGGGACGCATTTGTCGCTGTTTTTTGTCATCATGCGTGGAGAGTACGATGCTCTGCTTCCTTGGCCGTTCAAGCAAAAAGTGACGCTCATGCTGATGGATCAGGGGTCGTCTCGGCGTCACCTGGGAGATGCGTTCAAGCCGGACCCCAACAGCAGCAGCTTCAAGAAGCCCACCGGGGAGATGAATATTGCCTCTGGCTGCCCAGTGTTTGTGGCCCAAACTGTGCTAGAAAACGGGACATATATTAAAGATGATACCATTTTTATTAAAGTCATAGTGGATACTTCGGATCTGCCGGACCCCTGACAAGTCACTGGGGAGGTGGATTGAGCAGAAGGCAACTCCTCTGGGGGGTTTGAACCGGCTGTCTCCATCGAGGTCCTCGTGCTCAGAAAAGGACCTTGTGGAAAGGAGGAAGCAGCAGAAGGTGGCCGCGGGCCAGCGGGAGGAGCGCGCGTGAGGACACACCGGACATGTTTTCTAATAGACTAGCAACACTCCGCTCTGAAGAATTATTTATCCTTCGATGTGATAAATACTGCTGTCAGAGAAGGTTTTCATTTTCATTTTTAAAGATCTAGTTAATTAAGGTGGAAAACATATATGCTAAACAAAAGAACCATGATTTTTCTTCCTTAAACTTGAACACCAAAAAAACCCACATGCACACACATGTACACACACGCACACGCACACACACACACCTGGGAATAGCTGGACATGTCAGCATGTTAAGTAAAAGAAGAATTTATGAAATAATAATGCGATTCTGATATATTCTAAAATTCAAGAGTGCAATCTTGTTTCAAATATAGTATATTGTCTATTTTTAAGGCCTCATCTGGTCTCTGTTTTAATAATTTGTTTGTCAGAAGACCCTGAAGTACAACTAGGTCTTTTTTGAAAGTCTAAATTCAGAATCATTTTTTAATTTAAAGTTCTAAGATAATTGTTATTGCAAACATTTTATTTTAAAACGTTGATAGACTGATATTTCTTGGAAGAAAATGTAAAATATCAAACACTGGTTATCACTTGTGATAGGAAAGAAACTATTCAATCTGCTGTTATTTCTCGTTAGAAATGTAAACCTTCAATATCTGTCGTAGTTAATGACACTACTTCAAAATTACTATGAAAGGGAAACTGCTCATGGATGCTGTGCATCATTTTCAGATTTATAATTGTTTTCACCCTAAAATAGGGCATTTGTTGAACTTTGGAGTTCTAAACAAAATCCTGTAGGCTTTTAAAATTCTGCCCCCTGTGTTCAGACACGCTCTCTATTGCTGACAACTCTGACCTTCAGTGTCCAGTGCCCCGGGGGTGGGCAGGTGGCTCGTGCTGGAGGAGGCCACAGCAGGTGTGTTTCTTCATCTTGTCACATTGCTGCGTTTTGTTAACGATCTCCAAAGGCAACATTGCGTAGAGGTGGGGCATACTGTACATGTGCCTTAGACGTGACCTGCTGCTTCTCGACCCTGGCTTTGTGTTCACTGTAACTCTAGAAGGTGATCGCTTAACCTGACTTTTCTCTCGACCACTAGATCTCTGCCTCTTCAAGGGCCCTCAGACAGCCCGGTTCCTGCTGAGGAAGCCAGGCTCATCTTCAGCTTCTGGAGCCTCCACTGCTCAATTATCACAGATTCTGAATCTCTGGGCCCCCCGAACTGAGCCGCCCGGCCCCAGCGCGGGCGTGCTCCCACCCCCGGGGCAGGAGGAGGGTAGCCACGGCACCTCTCCGGGTCCCCCCCCGGGTCGTGGGAGTCCACCCCCCACGGAGCAGAACCCTCTGAGCATTCCAGAGACCGCCGCTCTTGGGGGGCCCGCCCAGGCTCACTGACAGGATCCCGGAACCACTGTTCTCTCGGGAAGGGTGGTCTCGGGACCGTCCCGGTCTGCGCCTGCCCAGACGGCATTTCCTCAGCTCACCGTTTACCTTCTCTCAATGGTCCAACTGTGATTAGAAGCCGGAGCCCTGCCTCCCTGTGCCCCTCTGCTATGCACCGTGCTCCATGGGTGCTCTTACCACTGATGGGTGCTACACGTGACAGGTGCTTCTTGGGCAAAACCAGTGTGTGTGAACCACCGCATCTGTGCCGCTCAGCCAAAAGGCGCGCCCGTGGTTGGCCAGCTGGGCCGCGCACTCAGACTGCCTGCCTCTGGGCTCCCCCGTGGTCGCGCGGGGACGGTTGGGCTGGTGCCCGGTGGCCCGCCGTGTCTCTGGTGCTGCCATCTGCCCTGGGCGTGCCTCCGCCCCAGTGCCTGCTGGAAGTGCCCTCCTGGCGCACACCGTCCCCTTCCATAAGTGACCTCCTTGGTTCCCAGCACCTGCCACGCCCTTTCGCAGTTCAGTGCTCGCTGTATTCATCTTTTTTATTTTCTCCACCTGCCCCCCCCCACCATTGCTTTGAGGGCGAGTCTGTGTCTTCGGTCCCGTCCATGAGGAGTCGTGTGTCCCCGTTCATAGAGGAAGGACGTCCTGCAGGTGCTGTGGGACCCCTGTTACCTTGAAGGTGTCCCCGACATCCTCTAAACCCTGCCCTGGTTCTACCCTGGACACCCAGTGGGGAGAGGACGCCAGGTGGTCCCTGCCCGGCCTCGGGTGGCTTTCCTGCAACTTCCTCCCCCTTCCCTAAAAGTATGGACAATATTAACAAATTTGAGATAAGCAACATCTCAGTCTGGTAAAAAAACAAAAAACAAAAAAAAAACCGATACTTTGCCTCTCCTGGTTGGAATTCTTCTGGGGGTGGGCCACCTGGGAGCACTTCTGGAAGCCTCTGTCCCTTGGTGGGGGGACTTTCCCAGCAGCCCCTCCCAGACACGCTCCTGGTGGGAGATGACGGGCCCTTTTGGCCTCCTCCCAGGGAGCCCACAGGACATGGCATCACTGGCTGGCACCGTCCCCTGGGATGAGGATGGGCCACAGCGGAAGCTTCATCCTGTGGCTTGAAAATAGTTCTGTTAACGGGGTCGTACGCCCTTTGGCCGCCGTGCACCTCTTCCCTCTTGTGCACTTGGGGCTGTCTGGACTGCAGCATCCTGAAGGACCTGAGCGGGGGGTGCTGCCCTGATGGACGCCCCTGGCGTGGCTTCCTTCCTGACTGCTCGGTGCCCTGGTCTGGTGCTTGCCGCCCGGGGCTGGCCTCGGCTGTGGCCCTGGGGCGGCCGGCCCTCCTGGCTTCACAGGGTCCCAGCCACAAACGAAACATGTCGCACGCAGTGTGTATTGGCTGCACTTTCCTATTTCCTGAAAGTGACAAGATCCCCATGGGACGGAACTGTTCTGCTTTAGAGAAACCAACACCGAGCCTTGTGCGCGAATTGAGCCAGTCGGCCTGCCGGTCAGCCGCGTACTGGACGCAAAGACCACTCCCCGTCTCTGCTTGCCTCGTGGGGTTCTCCGGACACGCGCTCCGGCCCACTCTGCGCCGACCACAGAGGCCGCCGGGGTGGGGGGCGCCCGGGCCGGGCTTGACTGTGAGGGTGGGCGCCCGCTTGGGGGTACACGGCGGGGTCGGCGGGAGGGAGGGCCTTTGCCCGAGATGCTGGGAGGCTTTGCGTGGCCCAGTGGCACCTGGCAGCTGGAATCCGCTCCGCTGGGCCTCTTCTAGAAGTTGGGTTTTCCAGTTTCCGGGGTCCGTGGGTAACACGGAGGAGACCGTAGGCATTCCTGTGAGTTGTTCTGAGACCTGCTGCCGCTCTAGGAGTGATTGGCTGTGCGGGTGGACGGAGGAGGCAGCGTGGGGGCCCTGCCCCAGCCCCAGGGCACAGCCTGTTCCCAGAGCAGCGTCTGCGAGGCCGCAGGTGGAGCGAGGGAGCTCTGGGCCAAGATGCGCCTTGCCTTTCCCGCCGCGATGCAGTTTTTCCTCGCCTTGTGACCCCACGGGGCTGTGGAGCGCGGAACAGCCCGTCCTCTGCGGCGGCGGCCGCCACCGGGCCCTTCACATGCCAGCCAGATTCCGGGGCGCCCTCTGGCACCGCGGATGCCCCCGCGGCTTCCCCTCGACCACTGGGGCCCACCTTGGTGAGGCAGGGTCCTCGTGTCCCTCACCACATGTCCCAGGTGAGGCCTGCAGCCGTCATCAGCGGGCAGTGTCGTGGTCACCCACGGCAGGCCTGGCGTCCTGCGGCTAGAGGGCCACAGCCGGTAGAGGAAGGGGTGTCTGGACAGACCCTTCCACACGGCAGGGTCCCGCGGTGGGCCCTTCCCTGTCAGCCCAAGGGAGGCGGGCAGTGGCAGGACCCCTCTGCAGCTCACACCCTGGGGGGTGCACACCTCCTCCTTCCTCTGCGCGACGGAGGCCCGCCAGCACCGCCGTCTGCGCGGGGCGGGCGGGAGGTCACGCTCCTCCCGGTACCTCTTGCCCCAACCGCAGGCCTCCGAAGCGCGTCCCTCTGCTCTGGTCGTCAGCAGAGCTGTAAGATACCGTTTTCTTACTTCTGGTCCGGATCTTTCTCAGACTGCGGAGGAGAGCTGGGGAGAGCTCCAGGCGCTCGTCTGCACTTGTGAGCGTCTGAGAGGCGAACGAGGGGTCTGTCACCCAATCAGCTTCCCAGCCCAAGACCATGGTTCTGTCTTCAGTTTGCAAATCTCGGCAGTTTTATTTTCTCCAAAGTAGAATATGTCCACTGGGGTCTAAGTCAGATGAGGTCCGTGTGTGGCTACCGTCTCGTCATCACTGTCTGCCCCGGGGCGGGGCAGGCTGTCCACCAGGGAACTGGGGCCCGCGGGGGAAGGGAGCGTCCCAGCCGTGCGTCCCGGGCACAGGTGGTTCGTCCGGTCTGAGGACGCCCAGTGGCACCTAGCAATGCTTGCCTTTCGTTTCTCCTGCTGCTGCTGTATCTGGAGTCTCTTGTGAACTCTCGCATTGAAAAAGAGGTTCAAGTCCAGGAAGGCTGTACCACTCCTCTGCCGTTAGTGGTGATTGGTTTTTATAACTCAGTCCCCTAGTAGACAAGTCAGATAACCTTCAACAGCAAACTAAACGAGTTAATTGGTAAACACAAAAGCCGGCATTCTTTCCAAGGATTTCTACAAGAATTACCTATAAAATAACATCTGTGATCAAGGAAGTGTGTGAATCCATGTAGACAATTGTGTCAGGTTTTTAGAATTGCATTCTTTCTCTGATGGCACACCTCTTCGTTCAGTTCTATTACCCAAAAACAAAGACCAAAGAAGGCCAATCTCCCATTTGACTCTGTATTTTTAATCTGCCTGTTTTAAAAATTGCCGTCTGTAGTAACCGCTCGCTGTGAGGACCCATCTTGACACTCCAAGTGATTGTGACCAGTGATTCACGTCCTGTGTGTTTCTGCTCTTCTAAGAAAAAACAACAAAAAGACAGTATGTTATTGCTCAGCAATAATCATGTTGTTAATGTGAGTTAACAACATGTCTGATTTTCTGATAGCATTATTATGTTTTATATTTTTGTTTACTGTATATCGTGTGTGGTTTTATTTGGTATTTATTTGTGTTTTGAGGTCTTGCGATGTTTTTGTGTTTCTGATGCTAACAAAGTTTGTAAGAGTGTAGAATGCAAAACTTTGAAATGCTAAACTGTCTGATTAGAGGAAAATAAATCTGACTAAGGAGTCTGGGTTTCTTTTTCCGCCGTCTCTCCTAGGCACCCGGCAATGCCCTGGCCTTTCCCTCCCCAGGGTCCTCCCCGCCTCTCCTCGCAGAAGTGGCCTTCCCAGTGGCCTGTGTGGCCACACAGCCCCACACTCAAAAGGACCCACGCTTGGCTTCAGGCTCTGCTGTCACCGTCTTAGAACTCTCGATGTTTGAAAAGGGGGTCCCACGTGCTCGGCTTGCACGAGACCCTGCAGACGATGCAGCTGTCCCTGCCCGCGGCCTCCCGGCCTCCCCTGCAGGTGGAGCAGTGACCTCCACGCGTCCTGGAGGCTGGTGTGCCCCACAGCCATGCTCTCAAGTCTGCGGCTTGGTCCAGAGCAGGCGCCGTGGCCCTCGCCCTCCCACCAGGTCCGTGCACGGGCATCTGTGGATGGGCCCCGGACCCGGGACCTGCCCAGCTCCCCGCTTTCACCCGCCGTGGGGCCTTTGGGTTCTTTGAGCCTCCGTTCCTCATCTGTCGAATGGAAGAACAGCATCTATCTCCGTTCTGAAAGGTGGTGATTAAAAAGCTGTACCAGGCTGCCTGGGTGGCTCAGTTGGTGGCGTGGCCGACTCTTGATTTTGGCTCATCGTGATCCTGGGGTCCTGGGATCAGTGGGGAGTCTGCTTGAGATTCTCTCTCTCCTTCTCCCTTTGCCCCCTCCTCCCACAGAATCTCAAGCAGGCTCCATGCTCAGCGCGGAGCCCAATGCGGCGCTCGATCTCACGACCCTGAGATCACGACCTGAACCGAAACCAAGAGTCAGACCCTTAACTGACTGAGCCACCAGGCGCCCCTAAATAAATAAATCTTAAAAAAAAAAAGAAAAAAGCACCAGTGCGGACCATGCAGGTGCTTGTGAGGACTCCAAGGCAACCAGGTGGTGGTGTTTTGTTTTTTTTTTAATTTTTATTCATTTCAATAATCTCTACACCCAGCATGGGGCTCTAACTCACGACCCTGAGATCAAGAGTTGCATGCTCTTCCGACTGAGCCAGCCAGCCGGGCGCCCCCCCAGGCAACCAGTTCTAAACAGCTGCTCATAGGAGTGTCGGGGGGGGGGGTAGAGGGCCAGCATGACCCCTCCCAGCTCAGCATTTCTCTGGGTGGTTCTATGGTCCAGGGGCAGGAAGCCCTTGAGGACCCCCCAAATTACCCATTGTGGAGCCTGCTTTCCAGCACTGGTGCAAAGACCATGAGAACTACCCAGCCCCTCCCCCACCGTCCTGCCCCTCCAGGGGTCTGCTCTGCAGCTCCACTGCAGCAGGAAGGGCCAGACCCGTCCAGGGTCTCAGGCCACGCTGTTCCTGCTGTCCGATGCTGGAGGGCCCGCCAGCCCATGCCCTCAGCCCTGCAGTGAAAGCACACAGTGGGGAGCCCAGGGCCCCCCAGCTCTTCCTAATGCAGGCTCCCACACCCAGGACCCAGAGAAGGGCACCGTGTCCCTCCGCGTAGAGGCTCCCAAGTCCACCCACCCCTGTGGTGAGGGGCTTGTGCTCCATTGTCTCTCTGGCACTCAGGCCTGGGCTCCCACCGTGGCCTCAGCCACACCAGGGCCACGGAGCGACTCTGCAGGTGGCCCACAGCCATGGAAGCCAGAGCCTGAGGACAGCCCGGACTGACAGCGTGGACAGCCCTGTGGGCTGGGCAGCCACGGAGCCACGTGGACTTGGGGTTTTCCAGCTCCTTCGGAGGGGATGCACTCAGCCGGAATTTCAGAAACTGGATGCTTTTCTTTCAGCCTTTTGGAGTTTTTTTTCTGAGTTGTACAGGAAGGGAAGTGAGCCGTAAAGCCCAGGAGAAGAGTGCACCCTGCTGGTTGCACGTGGGCCAGAGGCGCCCTGGGGGACCCCCGGCAGAGGCGGCTGCAGATCCGGGCTGCCGTCCAGCAGCAGAGAGCGTGTGCGATGAGAAATGGGGTGCTCTGAGCAGCTCCTCCCCCTGAGCCCAGACCGCTCCCAGGACTGAGCGTAGCAGCACGGCAATCAGACCAGCCACGGCCTTGGCCTTGGTCCCTGGAGTCAGCCCTGGGGACAGCCCGGCTCTCCCGGCGAGCTGGGACCAGGGAGACGGCCAGGCGGTGCGCTGGGACCCTCGCCGCCCGCGGCTCCGGGGGACGGGGTGGGGCTGCTCTGTTCCAAACCCTTTCAGCCAGGACTTCTGAGGACAGACTAGAACATGCCCAGAGCAAGGGTGCAGGACCGTGAAAGGCCTCCCGTGCGGCAGGCTCCCCGCCCCCGGTGCTCCTGCTCTGCGCACGGGCCGAGGACCAAACCCAGAACAATGTCTGAGGCCACCGACCAGCGCACTTGGTCAGAGATGCCCGGTCTCTGAGGGTCCCTCTCAAGCAAGAACGGGGAGGTCTGGCGAGGGGGGCGCATGCCCTGGAGCCCTGCCTGTGCTCTGCTGGTCTTCCGTGACTGTGGCTCACCCTGCAGGATGCTCCTGGCACCCCAAATGGGTGAAGACCTAGAGCTGGGGTGGCTTGGTGTAAAGCGCGGGTTTCCTGAAAGCGGACAGCGGTATAATCCAAATCCTGAATCCAGGAGGATCTGTGAGAAACACCACGGCCGCGAGGAGGACGGAAGGCCCGCGGAGGTCTGCGCCTTGACCCTCAGGCAGAACTCGGAGGCCCCCGCAGCTACTCCCTCCCCCAGGCCCCGGGCTGCGAGCTGGCGGTGGGGGTAGGCCGCCCGCACCCCGGAGGGGAAAGGATGTTAGGGCGTCTGGGGTGGCAGGAGGCCCCCGTGAAAAGCGCTCTTGGGGCCGGGAGGACGTGCTCTCAGCCACTGTGGCCACCGGCCTGGCAGGAGACACTCTGTGCTGACCTTGGCCCGCTGGGCCCCCCCAGGCGTCACACGCTGTGTGCAGTGGCGCCTCCTCACAGAGGCCTGCCCTGGCCGCCTTCCCGAATGGCTCCCTCGTGGTCACCGCACACTCTGCCCCCCTCCCCCATCCCTGCTCCTTCCGAGCCCGCTCAGAACCGTGTGGTGTGTCCCTCCTCCACCTCCCCAGCCAACAGCAGGTCCAGGAGGGCCGTGCTCCCGGCCCCCGCTACATGCCTGGCCCCAAGAGTGCGCACCAACGGAAGGCCGGGAGCCATCTGGACATGGACAGGGAAGTCACAGGTCGGGGCTGGGGCCTATCCCAGGACCCCCAGGCCCTGCAGGTGACCCGGCCGCCTGTGGGGAGTGTCAGCCATCCCTTCCTCCCACACATATTTTTGGGGTGGCCCCTGTGCTCCAGGCCCCAGGGCACATGGCGGAGGATGCTGACAGTGGGGAGGCCCACAGTGGCCCCTCTGGAGAGGTGACTTCATGCAGAGACCAGAGTCTTAAAGGGGAAGCCCTGCCAAGAGGGGCTGCACCCCCATCGTCCCACCTCATCCTCCTTTCCCTGTGCGGGAAGAGAATCATTCATGTTGCAGAGGGACATGAAGGCCCAGAGATGTGCAGGAGACTACCCAAAGTCACACAGCAAATCAGGGACAGAGGTGGGGGTGAAGGAGCTGGGGAACTGTTCTTGGGACTGAATCCATTTCCACAGAGCTGTAGAGAAAAGAGAGGGGGAGGGAGAGTGGGAAGGGGGTGCTTCCCATGGCTCTGCAAGTCTTGGGGGGACCCTCAGGGCGGCAGGGCTGTCACTCATGTGCCCTCACACCAGGGGAGGGCTGAGGTGGCCCATCAGGGCACAGCAACCCTGCGCCATGGGACTGGTGCAGCGTTGGAAACAGGAATCAGAGGCCTCGCTGAGACCATGCACAGTGGCCTAGTCAGGGAGGTGTGGGGTCTAGTCTTCCCTGCCGTGTGGAGGAGGTTGTGTACAGAAGGAAACCAACACAGCGAGGGCAGTCGAGCCAGGATAGAGTGAGATTGAGACACGCAGGCAGACAGAGACCAAGAGTTTGGCTGGTCGCTGGATCCAAACTTGCCTGAAGCAGGTGCTTCATGGCATTTCCTGGTTACTGGAACAAACTCACCTTGGGACTTTACATTTCTCCTACTTCCAGTTGTGGTCCCGACCAATTCCAAAGTGTGTGCTCACATGCGTACCCGGGTACCCAGGGCACCTGTGCGTGCAGTTTGGGGACTTCTGTGAACACAGGGCACCTGCAGCATGGTCCAGCCATGCCCTGCATCATGTCTTTTTGCTCCTGAGGTGTCCCAGGGGCTCTCGGGCAGCTCTGGGCCAGGGCTGCTGCCTGTCAGCATGGGCTCCAGCCTGGGCCACCCTCTGATGGCTGGACACTTCTGGGCCCCTGTCCAGCTGCTGCTCAAGGATGCCCCCTTCAGCCTGGGGAGATGGATGCCAATATCTCATGGCCCACCAGCCCCAACTCCTGTTCTGCAGCCTTGAGTCCACCATTCACACTGCAGCTACAGCTATGTCCTCCTCTGTGTCCCGGCTTTAACGCCACCTCTTCTAGGAAGAACTTCTCTGACTGCCCAGGCAGGCTTGCTGCCCTGTTCAGACAGCACAGTCTCTCTGGGAATGGCCTGCCTAGGTGGGGCAGGAGTGGTCAGAAAGTTCCATTTCCCCAAGGCCCAACATCCCATCCTCTAGAGCCTCTCTTGGGCCTCGGCCTCAGTGCAATCCACTCTCTGAGTTGGGAGAAAGATGCCACCAGCCTTGGGAAGAACTGCCTGGGCTTTCAGGCATGGCTATGGTGCTCTGAGGCCTGGGAGTGAAGTTCGCTGAGCCTCCCAAGCTCTCTGCCTTGAGCTTGGGGTGGTGGGAGGAGGTGAGGGGAGCAGAGCCAGACACCCTGGTGGAGTCCCAAGAAGGCCCAGTCCACAGAACTGCCTACTTCCCAGCGAGAAGCAAGACAAGGGGCAAAACAGATGTGACCCCCAAATAGCCGGTCTGTTCCTGGTCAAGGCTTCCTCAGAGGAGGGAGCTTCCTGACAGCCCAACAGGCAGACAAGGTCAAACTCCAGGGCCAGGGAGACCCCTTCCCCATCCCAGGCAGGGCTGGCTCCGCCGTACTCCTGAGAGAAGGTGCCCGCACCCCACTGGGCCGAAGGGTGGCAAAGCTGGTCTGCTCCCTCCCTATTCCCACTCAGAGAAGTCCTGCCCCTTCCCAGTGGCAGGTCCCATCCTCCTTGGATGAAATATCGACTGTGGGGGAGACCCAAAGACCAGTCAGAGTGAAGGGTCTAATCCCAGGGGTCTGCAGGGGAGAGGTGGGGATAGAGGAGAGGGCAGGGTGGCCAGGAGGGAGGAAGGCGCCAGGGAGCCCCAAGGCTAAGTCGTTCCCCTCCTACGGGTAGTACTCACAATCCTCCACCTCCACACCCATGTCCATCACCTGCCCTCCGTCCCCCGTTCCATAGTCACTCTCCCCTCACCAGCTCGTCCTGGACCCCGTGGCCCACCTTCCACTCCTCCCCTTGCCATCACCCATAACCAAGAAGGTGCCATCTGCCCGACTCCGTCGGCCACAGGTCACCCTATCCCCTGATAATCAATTCACCACCCGCCCCACCTGTAACCCACTGTCCATCATCCAGTTTACTGTGCCCAGTCCACCCACCCACCTACCCTTTGCCATCCCATCCCCCACAAATCCATCCTCCCCCACTCACCACCGTCCACCCCAGCCCCATGCCTCGGACACCCCCTACACAGTTGGTCCACCTGTCCATCCATCCATCCATTGATCCAGCCATGCTCTCATCCACCCATCAGCCAGCCCTCTAGTAACCTGCTCCTCAGTCCACCTAAATCTTGTTCATCCACTCATCCACCGTTCAGTCTCATCCACCAGCCATTCATCAGCCAGAATCCACCACCTTTTCTCACCCACCATTCATTGCAACAAACTCTATCCAACATCTATAATTTATATCTCACCCATCACCCACCATTTTTTGTCTACCCTCCATGCTCTCCATCATTCTTCCCCACCCGAACACTACCCACCATCCATTGGCCCCCCCTTCCACAATCCACTCTCCTCCATCCCTCCATCCACCACCCGTCACTCGCCATCACCCTTGCAACATCTACCCAATCTCACACTACTCATCCTCCATCCACATCCCTCAATCCGTGTGCATTCATGTGTTCACTCACCATCCCCCAAACTTCTGTTCCTCCTCCGTTGCTAACCAGTGCACGCACCCTCCACCACTCACCAGGCGCCCACTACCAGCCGTTCCCCGTGGGTTCATAGGCGCTTGCCCCGCTCGACCCATCTGCCACCACCCACGGTGCTTCCAGGCGGGGAGGCAGGAGGGCCCTGCTTGGAAGGGTGGGCACCCAGCCCCATTAGGTGGGCAGAGAAGGTGCCGCGCCAGCCGCACAGGGTCAGAGACAGCAGGGAAACCGGAGGTTGTTTACCAACCCCCCCCAACACACCCTTGTCCCGGAGCAGGGGTGTCGTGACAAGCTCCTCCTCCCGGACACCCAAGGTCCTCAGGTCCTGGAGGGCTGAGTGTGGGGGAGGGAGCGAGTCCGACCGGCGCCTCGAGGGGCCCGGGGGTAAATGTGTAACCGCCCCGCCCCGCCCGGCCCGCCCCGCCCGGTCAGGTGGGCCCCGCGGGGCAAAGTCTCCGGGTGGCGACGCGGGAGCGCGGCGGGATGGGCGCTCTGGGCCGGGTCCTGCTGTGGCTGCAGCTGTGCGGTAAGCGGGGGGCCCCACACACCGCCGAGGGCCTCGGCTCGCCCGGGGGGGGGGGCGGCGGCAGCTGGAGAGGCTCCCTGGCCTTGGGGAGGCGAGGCCCCCGGCCAGAGTCTCCCCCGCCACCCGGGGTTCGGCCCTGCTCTCGGGCGCCGGCGTCGGTTTGCGAGATGCGCAGCGTCCCCAGTTCCTGCTCACAGCAGCGACTGCGCGCAGGAATGTGCGGGCTCCGCAGCCTGACTCAGTTTCCCCGTCCCCGAGGGCGCGCTGACCCTCCCCCTTTGCACCCCAGCCGGCGCGTGTCCTCGGTGTACGCCCCCAGGCCCGGGAGCTTGAAAACTGCAGCCCCGTCCCTGTCCCCCTCTCTTAAGCCCCTCGCGGTTCCCTCAGGACACAACTCCCAATCAGAGCCCGCCCTCCAGCCCCTTCTACTTGGCAGAGGCCTCCGCTACCCTTTACCTCGGTCCGTCGGTTGTCACTGTCTTTGCCCGGCCGTGTGCTCTGCTCCAGCGACGGGCAAAGGGAGGGGGGGCGGGGCGAGGAGGAGATCTTGGCGGGCGTCCTAGAGGGGGCACATAGGAGCGGGCTCCGCAGATCCAGTAGGAGTTCGTCAGCACTGAGGCGGGGCTCCCACAAGGTCTGGGCCGCCCTGGCGACCCCATCTGCGGCCGGGCTCTGTGGCCAACCTTCCTTCCCCCCTGTGCGTGGGGGCGTCTGAGCAGGAAGCACTCAGTTATTCCCATCCCCAGCGCTGACCCGGGCCGCCTACAAACTCTGGGTCCCCAACACCGACTTCGAACCCGCCGCCAACTGGAGCCAGAACCGGACCCCGTGTGCGGGCGCCGCCATCGAGTTCCCCACAAACAAGGTGCCTTCTCCCCACCCCCGGCGGGGGGGGGGCTCGGGATGGGGACTCGCGTGGCCAGGGGTCGGGGAGAGGCAAAGGGTGTCCGCTCGCCAACACCACTTCTTCCTGCAGATGGTGTCAGTCCTGGTGCGAGAGGGTCACAGCATCTCGGACATGGTGAGGGGGGCTGTGGCTGAGACCGGGGATGGAGGGGGGCTGGTGGTCCTGCCTGGTCCTCTGGAAGCACCTTTCTTGCCTTGAGATCGGCCCCCACCCACATGGGAAACCGTGCAGGCCTTGGGCCTTTGTCCTCTGGAGGGGCTTCTGGGAGGTTAGGGGACCCATATGGGAGGGCAGACTCTGGTCCTATGGTCCCAGCTCAGGCTGTGCCCCAGCCTTGGAAAGGGGTTCAGAGGGCGCCTCCTGTTCCCAATGCCCTCTGCTTCTGGCCTCCAGCCCCCAGTAGTCTGTCTTCTCTAAGGTTCTCTCCAGGAAACACCCTTCCCCCACCCTTCTCCCCAAAGCCTTTCTCTGTCTGGTACCTAAAACCCCCCATCAGAAATCTCGGGGTCTTTCTCTCAAACTGCTTCGCAGGACACTAGTGTTCCAGAGAATGGTGGGAATTAGGAGGGAAAGAGAGGTTCCATGACCAGTAAATTTGGGAGAAGCCACCTACTTGTCTGGAGCTTTCGGAATGTGTTAAGGGCTCTGATATGGCCTGGGAGAAAGACTTCCGCTGTTTGTTAAAGGGCAGGGTTGGCAAGCTATGTACTGGCCAAATGCAGCCGCATGGCCGGAGCTAAGAATGGTTTTGAAATATTTAAATGGTTGGGGAGAAAAAGCCAAAAGATGAACACTTTTGTGGCATGGGAAATATAGAATTCAATAAATAGAGTTTTATTAGCACACAGCCCCGCCCATTTGGTCGCTAACATCTATGGCCCGCGTCACACCACAAGGCAGAGTTGAGTGGCCATGAGGGAGTCTTGTGTGGCCCTCAAAACTTAACGTATTTACTGACTGGCCCTTTGCAGAAAGGGTCACGGCTCCCCGATTTAAAGTGTCATTTCCTGGGACCCAGGAATCTCAGGGTCCCCTCCTAGTTAAGCACCTCCACAGCCCCCGCTGTCTTCTGGGTTGATCATTGTCCTGTCAACAGCAGACTGGCCAGCAAGGTGGGACTGATGTGAGGGTTGCTGGCTCTGAGTAAGGGTGGAGTTGGTGGGGGGCGTGCTCTGGGTGTGGGTGCCAGGGCTGGGGCCGTCATCTAGAGGCCACTGGATTTTGTGTGGAAAGGTGAGTTGGGGGAGGCATCTGGTAGCCCCGGCCCCACCCAATCTCTTGCCCAGATGCAGGATCTGGGGACCCCAGGCCTTATTTCCACTCCCTGAGATGTCTTGGTTAATGGATGGTTTCCAAAAGCCGCATTGGCAGTGGGACCCGGCCACTCATGGGGCAGGACAAATCAGTGCAAGGGACCCCTACCCCTACCTGTGAGCCAGAGCTGTCCCTGCCTGGGCAGGGGGCATCGGGCAGAGACTGGTGGTCCCTGGTCCTGGCAGATCCGGGGTCGGGATGCCCTTTTCCATCTGTCCAACCCAAAGACTAAGGTGCGGAAGGGGGCAGCAGCAGGTGAAGGATCAAAGGGAGGCATGGGAGGGCAGATGGGCCCAGAGCCCACTCCCCCTGCCCGTGCCTAACTGTGGCGACCAGGCAGGCAGCAGCCGGGAGCAGGAAGAGGGACATCCAGAGCAGGTGCGGGACCCTCGGGGTGGGGGCCTGGGGCCTGGGGCCCTTCTCTGCTGACTTAGTTATTTTCATGATCTCCTTTGGAAGAGCTTGAGGATCTTAAAAGAGACATTCATTCATTCATTCATTCATTCATCGCCTGACAGGTTCCTCTCTCTGGCCCTTCTTTCTATCCCCAGCTGTCCAAATGGCAGTACCAACCCTTTCCCGGGGGCCTGTGGGGCACCCCCTCACCTCCCCAGCCTCTCCTCCTGCACTGGGGGGCTTCCCCCCACTCTCCCACCCCTGCTGGAAGACCCAGGTGGGAACTGTCCAGGGGCCCGGGAACAGGCTGAATGGGCCCAGAGCGGCCCCAGACCGCCTCCCAGCCTCGCTGCACGGAGGCCCCTCCTCCACGAGCCCCTGTGCTCAGCATTATCTGGCTGCCCAGATGTAGCCCTAGTGAAAGGTGCAACCACAGCTGTGTTTTAATTCACACATCTCAGGTTTGGAGCTTCCCCCTCTGGGATTTTCCCCTTCCTGAACCCCCTCTCCCCTCCCATTTCTATTCACCCAGTTTTCTTGGTCTGGAATGGAATCTCATATTTTCTATCCATCGATCCGTGGTTGGTTTGAGAGACTGCAAGTGTCTTCTCACTGTGAACTTTTTGCGTGTGGTGCCCTTCGCCGAACAGCTGCCCTCCTAATCTATGCTGCAAAATCAGCTGCCTTATACGAGTGTTCGTGGCGTTTTAGGAATCTCTTTGCTGCTGCTGAGTCTCAGCCATAGCCGAGCGCATGTGTAATAAGTGATTACGTCGCAGTTCCGCCATCAGGGGCCCACGCTTGAGTGGGGCACTAGCTAGGCAGCCGGCTTTATTCTTCTCCTTAGAATAAGCCCAGTTTCTGACCTCTTCCCGCAGGCCACCAGCCTCGCCCCTTGGCTGTGGCTCAGCCGCCCTGGGTGCAGGGCGCTCTGAGTTCTCCCTTGTCCCTTTGCCTGTTCCCGCCGGCACCGCGCGGTCCTCACGCTGTGTGGCTCTGTGGGTGGGCTTAATGCCCACTGGGGCAACTCTCCCGGCCACTCTTCCGCCACAGGGCCAACCAGGTCTCTGTGGATCGGATTGTTGCAGAGAAACTGGAGGGTAGGTTTATCGGGTAACAACAGCCACAACAAAACCCTGGAATTTTGTTTGGGAATGAACACCCGCTTTCTATCATCAGGCCATGAATTTCTCTGCAAATGTTTCGTATCATCCGTCATAAAACTCGATACTAGAGGTCCCCATAGAGGTCTTGTATAGATCGGTCCATTCATGAACACTTTGTAGTGTGGTTTCTCTTGTGAACGGTACTCTATTTTTAAAAATTACACGTCTAGTGGTTTATTTTTATGAATGACGAGAGTCGCTCCACCTTTCTTCCAGTCCTGACTCCTTTTATTTCTTTTTCTTTCCAAATAGGATTGTCCAGGGGGCGCCTGGGTGGAGTAGTTAGTTAAGTGTCTGTCTCTTAGTTTCTGCTAAAGTCGCCATCTCAGGATCGTGGGATCAAGCCCTGTGTCAGGCTCCATGCCCAGTGCGGAGTCTGCTTGGGATACTCTCTCCCCCCAACTCTCTCTCAATAAAATAAATAAACTAATCTTTAAAAAAAAATAACATTGTCCAGGACCCCTCCCCCTAGGTTAAACAAAAGTGACAAAAGCAGGCATCCGTGTCTTGTTCCAGTGTGAAAGAGAAGGCATGTCACGTTTCTCCATTGAGTGTAATGTTTGCTGTAGGGTTTTGGTACGTAAACTTTATTGAATTGTGGAAATTCTATTACTAGCTTGCTAGCAGCTTCTTAAAAAATCATAAATAAGTTTGTTGGACTTCTCTGGTGTTTTGTTGTTGTTGTTGTTGTTGTTATTGTTTTTTTTACATCAAGTGAGATACGATTGCCCCCTCCTTCCTTTTAGCCTGTTAATGAGGTTTTCTGAGTTTGAACTGTCATAGGGAGACTAATGTCCTCCTGGCACCTTCCTGTAGATGCAGGTCAGAGCATGCCCCTTCTGCAAGACACCTGACTTCCCTCTGCCCTAATACACTGATTTTGTTGGCTTAAGACTCCTCACTGCCATTAGCTGGGACACCATCATACATACTACTGGGAAGTGGGGATGGGAGCAGTCCTGGGACAGGAACCCCATGATCACCATGCATTTTTAAAATATAGTAATGGATCTAGTCACTAATATATACTTTTAAAGATTTATTTCTTTATTTTAGAGAGAGCACATGAGTGGGAGGGGCAGAGGGAGAGGGAGATCCCAAGCAGACTCCCCACTGAGCGTGGAGCCCGGTGCAGGGCTCGATCTGACGACCCCGAGATCATGACCTGAGCCAAAACCAAGATTCGGACACTCAACCGACTGCACCACCCAGGTGCCCCTAGTTGGCTGATATTTTATTTGGGATTTTTTTTTTTTTTTGCATCTACGTTTATAAGTAGAACGAACCTACAATTTTTCTTCATCTGGTTTTGGAATCAAGATCAACACAGACCTCATGAAATGGCCCGGGCAATTTTCACTCTTTTTTCTGTTTCGCAGAACAACTTCTGTAAGAAGAAATCAGTTGTTCCTTGAGAGTGTAGTGTACTTCACGTGTAAAAATAAGGGTGCTGGAAAGCGACTGGCATTTTAATTTAACGTTTGCTGGTCTATGCAAATTCTCTATTGCTTCTTGTGTCGATTTTGACATTTTGGATTTTTCTAGAAATTTCACCCAGGTTTTCACCCAGGTTTTCAAGTCTGGCAGTCCTTTTTATTTTCTTAAGCTTTTCAGTGTCCGTGTCTTTCCACAAACAAGACCTTTTGATGTTTCTTTCCCATTTCTTTCCTTCTTCCTCCAACCAAGCATGTTTTCAGGGCAGGTCTCTGCTGCGGTCTGAAGTCTTTTCCTTATGCTCCTGCATTTGAATGGAGCTTTGGCTGGATATAAAATTCTAGATGGAAACTTCTTTTCCTTTAATACATAAAATATCATTACATTGTCTTTTTGCATCCATTGTTGTTGCTCAGAAACCTGACCTCTGAGTTTTTTTGTGTTCCTGGGTGATCTGTTCTTTGTCTGTGAAGCTTTTAGAATGTTCTCTGTGTCACTGACATTCCTAAACACACTGCTGCGTGTCTGGGTGTGATTTTCTTGCTTCCCATGCCACATGATGCCTTTCCATCTGAGGTTTCTCAGCTTTCTTCAAATCTGGAAAATGCATCCTCCTTGCTTCTTCAAATATCCCCCCCCCCCCCCGCCCACCCACGTTTGTATCTGCATTTTGGCCCCCTGCTGTCAATCCTCCCTCCTCTCGTGGGGGCTCCACCTTCTCCTGCTCTGCCCTGCAGTCCCTCGGCAGGGACACCCCAGGCGCTGGGGCTTCTCCAGCTGGACCTTCTCCAGCTGGACCAGTCCGCATGTTTATCTCGCCTAGTGTGCTCTTCCTTTCAATTATTCTGTGTTCTGTAATTTATATCCCCCTCTTTGGTTCTTTTTATTATTAAGTTTTAATTTTAATTCCAGTATAGTTAACACACAGTGTTATATTACATTCGGGTACAGTATAGAGGCTCAACCCCCTTTGGTTCTTTTCCAAAAACGAGGTCTTGTTCAGGCTTCGCACCGCGACGCCTTCCCCGTTCCTGAGGCGCATCCGTCTGTCTCCAGGGCTCACTCCCGAGGGCCTGTGGGCGGGGCTGCCTCTGGTCACAGTGCTGCTCCCTGCCACCTCCCCCCTCGCCCTCACACAGTTCAGGGCTGCCTTCACACTCCCCCGCGGCTTGGGCTCCTGTCTTGTACAGGTCCTCGGGGGTGATGGGAGAGGGCAATGACCCTAGCTAGTGTCACCCTGCCGCAAACTCTTCACGCCCCTAGGTCAGATGGAAAGGCATCATGTGGCATGGGAAGCAAGAAAATCACACCCCAGGTCTCAGGCTGGGTTTGGCTCCTTGGCCTGCAGTCCTGCTCCCTCCGGCTTCTCTGACCCTCAGCCAGGGCCAGGCGCCCCAGCCCCTGACCTCCCCTCCCCGGGAACACGGGGGCGGGGGAGGGACCCTGTGGCACCTTGGACCACCGCGAGGCGTCGCCTCCGCCTGTGCTTCCTGCAGCTCCTGCCGCGGGACGGGGAATTCGTCCTGGCCTCGGGGGCCGGCTTCAGCGCCCCGGACGCCAGCAGGGACCCGGGCTGTGGCGCAGGTGAGGGGCGCGGGGGCGGGGGGAGAGGTGACCGGGCGGGGCCTGTCCGGGGGCGGGTCGTGGAGGAAGGGCGTGTCTGGGCGGGGCCTGCTTGGGGGGCGCCGCTCCCGCGGAGCTCAGGGACGCGCGCCCACCCAGGCGCCCCCGCGCTCTTCCTCGACCCCGACCGCTTCTCGTGGCACGACCCGCGCCTCTGGCGCTCCGGGGACGCGGCGCAAGGCCTCTTCTCCGTGGACGCCGAGCGCGTGCCCTGCCGCCACGACGACGTCGTCTTCCCGTCCGACGCCTCCTTCCGAGTGGGCCTCGGCCCGGGCGCCCGCCCCGCGCGCGTCCGCAGCGTCCGGGCTCTGGGCCAGGTGAGCTGGCGCGCGGGGCCGGGGCTCGGGTCTCCTCTCCGCGCCTCCGCCCCCGCCAGTCCCCACACGTGAGTCCCGAGCACTCAGAGGCTGTCCCCTCCTCGGGCGGGCGCCGCTCGTGACCCGGCCACTCGCAGACGTTCACGCGCGACGAGGACCTGGCTGCGTTCCTGGCGTCCCGCGCCGGCCGCCTGCGCTTCCACGGGCCGGGCGCTCTGAGCGTGGGCCCCGAGGCCTGCGCCGACCCGTCGGGCTGCGTCTGCGGCAACGCCGAGGTGAGCGCGGCGCGCAGCGGGGTGGCGGGGGCCTGGCGCCCGACCCTCTGCCGCCGCGGTCAGGCCCTCACCGTCTCCGCGCTGACGGCCGCTTCCCTCCTCCAGGTGCAGCCCTGGATCTGCGCGGCCCTGCTCCAGCCGCTGGCCGGTCGCTGCCCCCCGGCCGCCTGCCGTGACGCCCTCCGGCCCGAGGGGCAGTGCTGTGACCTCTGCGGTGAGCGCCCCCTCCCGGCACGTGAGCCTAGCTACCCTGGCTGCCCCCAGGGCCCGCGCCGCCGACCCCTACCCTCCTGTCGCAGGAGCCATCGTGTCGCTGACCCACGGGCCCACCTTTGACATGGAGCGGTACCGGGCGCGGCTGCTGCAAGCCTTCCTGGTAATGGGGCGGCGCCCCTCCACCCTCGCCCTGTCACCCCCCCGCCCCCACCCGGGACCTCCTCCCCCGCAGGGGCCCCGGGGCCCCACTTTGCCTCATTGACGCGGTCACTCTCTGCGCACCTGCCCACCATTCGTCCCTGCCGCCAACGCCCCGCAGGTCCGAGGGCGAAGGCCCTGGGACAACCCTGTCTCCCTCCCCAGCCCCAGCACCAGGGGCTGCAAGTGGCCGTGTCCAAGGTGCCGCGCCCGCCCCGGCCGCGCGGGACCGCAGGCGCGGAGGCGGACACGGAGATTCAGGTGGTGCTGGCAGAGACCGGGCCCCAGACGGGCGGTGCGGGGCGGCTGGCCCGTGCCCTCCTGGCGGATGTCGCCGAGCACGGTAACGGCGGGTGCGCTTTTCTCGGCCCCTGCTCCGCCCCGCGTGGGGGAGACTGAGCCGGCGCCCTCCGTTGCAGGCGAAGCCCTTGGGGTCCTGTCGGCGACCGCCCGGGAGTCGGGCGCGCCTGTCGGGGACGGCTCGGCGGAGGGGCTGGACGCTTCAGGTTTGCGCGCGGAGCTGGCGGGCGCAGTGACGGCCGGGCTGCTCCTGTTGCTGCTGACGCTGGTGGCGGGGGCGCTGCTTCTGCGCCGCGCTCCGAGGCCCACGTACGCAGGCGGGGCTGCGGGGTCGCGGGCTCCGGGAGGCGGTAGGGCCGCGGGTCGGGGCCTCGGGACGGCGCGGGGGGGGCCTCAGGGATGCGAGGCTGAGGGGCGGGGCCTCAGGTTCGCAGGGCGGGGCGGCGGGGACGGCGCGGGGGCTGTGGGGCTTTGGGGGCTCGGGACCAAGAGGCGGATCTGCAGGGGAGCGGAGGCCGGGGCAGCCGGGTCTCGGGGCCGTGGGACGGGGCCTCAATCACGCGAGGCGGGGCCTCAGGTACTCGGGGCGTGGCCGCGGGGGCCCAGGACAGCCGGGCGGATCCGCCGGGGGGCGGAGGCTCAGGTCGCGGGGGCGGGTCCGCGGAGGCAGGGGGTCAGGTACTAGGAGTGGGGTGCTGAGCCGCGTTGAGGGCTCACGTGCTTCCTTGTTCCCCAGGTGGAGTAGGCGCGACGAAGCGGCCCCCGCGCCCGTCGTGGCGCCCCTGGGCTTCTCCAACCCGGTGTTCGACGTGGCGGGCTGCGCGGAGCCGGTGAGGGGGCGGGTGGGGGTGTCGGTCCTCCCCGCGGCCGTGCTGGGCGCCGACGCCCCTTGACTCTGCGCCCCCGCCCCTTGATTCTACGCACCCCGCAGCCTCCCGCGCCGAAGGTGGAAAACAGCAGCGCCAGCCGCAGCTACTTCATTAACCCGCTTTTCGCGGAGGCGGAGGCCTGAGCAGCCGCGTCACTTCTGCCTTGCGCCGCCCCCGCGAAATGTCCGCGTTTCTGACCTTACGAGATCCCCGCCCCCTTCTCCACACTCCTTGTCCCCTGCAGGCCAAGGATAGGCTTTGCCCAATAAAGAGGTTTCCTGCACCTGCCATCAGCTGTCTCCTGTGCCCCCACCCCTTTGCCTGTGCTTGAGCGTGGAGAGCCGGCCAGCGCCCTCGTCAGTCCGTCCACTGGTGGGCGGTGGTCCTCAGAGTCCTCCCTTCTGGCCACCCGCAAAGGGCAGCTCCGGGCACTACTATAGGATGGGTCCACCAGGAAATTGCTGTCTGCAGAGCTGCACCCACAGCAAGGAGGGGGCTGCCCCTGGTGCAAGGGGAGGCGACCGGAGCACGGGGGTGAGGCACCTGGTGAGGCTGGCTGGCCGGGGCACCCCAACCTCATGCCAAATGGCTGTCGGCCTTGCCAATAAAACAGCCGGTCATTTCAGCAGAAGGATGGGTTTATTCTGGGACGGCAGAGGACTTGCGCGGCCGGATAGTCAGACTGTGGCAAAGCCACAGGCAGGCAAGTCTGGAGACCAAAGGAGAGGAGGAACAGGGTGACAGAGAAAAAGGAGGGAGTCGGGAGAGGCGGCTGGGAATGAATGTCCGTGGGGGGAAGTGAGGATTCGGGGCGCTGCCGGTTTCTCACCGGCTGGCTGTTCCGGAAGAAACTCCTGCTGCTGGTACAGGCGGCGTCTTCCGGTGGGATGGAGGACAGGCGGGTGAGGTGGGAGAGCTGCCCGGCGGGCTGCGGGCTCTGCGAACACAGCATCCTTTACTCCGGCTCACATTTCCTTCTTTTGATGAAGACCTTCCCTCAAAAGCACCACCGATCGAGAGTAGGGTCACCTGGGGGAGCTCAGTCGGTTAGGCGTCCACTCTTGGTTTCTGCTCAGGTCATGATCTCAGGGTTGTGAGATCCAGCCCCGTGTGGGACTGCATGCTGGGCATGGAGCCTGCTTCGGCTCACTCTCTCTCCCTCTGCCCTTTCCCCTTTAAGAAATAGTTTATTAGCGGGTCATCTGTGTCCCTCCGTGCCAGGAGAGACCTTTCCTGGGTGTTGGGTCCCACATCGGAGTAGTAAGAAAGTTTCTTCTTAGCAATAAGAAGCATGTAAGGCAGGGCGCCTGGGTGGCTCAGTCGTTAAGCGTCTGCCTTCCGCTCAGGTCGCTCAGGTCGTGAACCCAGGGTCCTGGGATCGGGCTCCCCGCTTCCACGGGAGGCCTGTTCTCCCTCTCCCACTCTCTCTGCTTGTGTTCCCTCTCTTGCTGCGTCTGTCTCTGTCAAAAAATAAATAAAATCTTAAAAAGAAAAAGAAGCATGTAAGGCCACATTTGAAAAAAGGAAGGTTTGGAGGAAGACGTCAGGCATTTCCCATCTGAAGGCCGAGTCTTGTTGAGGTTGAACGTGTTGGAGATCACCGGGAAGCACTGGGCTGGCATCACCTGTTTCTGCCAAGGGCTGATGGCCAGTGGGTACACACTTCAGCATGATTATGCAGCGTTGGCAAACAGCACCGGATAGGGGCCCTTCCAACAAGGCTGAGGGGACTTCCTGGAGGAGCGGAAATGTCTAGTTGCAAGTTGTGATGTTCCAGGTCGTCGCCTCACGGGAGCATGCTGTGACAAAACTTGTTCTCCTGAAGCACAGTTGTTCTCAGTAGAAGGAATTAGGTCTTTTCCCTGTTGGAGTATCTCCTAGCAGCTGTGGGTCAGGACAAGCAGGAGCCAGGTGCATCCGGGTGCCCTTAACCTCGAAGGGCCAGCGTTTATGCGTTCCAACGCAGGTGGATCTGAGATTTAGAAGGACCAATGGCAGTGCTTTGGGCTGGGATAGTTGAAGGGTCTTCACAGATTTTGCCAGTTGAGTCTTAATGCCTTAGTGTGTTCTAGCCCTGAGTGAGGACTGAGGGTGGGAGGTTGAGTGTAAGCGCTTTCCAGCCCGCCGAACAGCATGGACCTGCTGAGTCACCTGACCTGTAAAGTTTGAGATTTCCCCAGGTAGGAATGATCTTTTTTAAAGATTTATTTATTTTAGAGGGGGGTGGGTGGAGGGACAGAGGGAGAATCCCACACAGACTCCCTGCTGAGCGTGGATTCAGACACGGGGCTCCATCCCAGGACTCTGAGTTCATGACCTGAGCTGAAATCAAGAGTCAGACGCTCAACCAACTGAGCTGCCCAGGTACCCCTTAATGATATTTTCTAATAGGACTTTTGCTATTGCCTGTCTACAAGGGAAAGCCTCAGTCCAGTGAGAAAACATACAACCCAAGACTAAATCAGATTCTATCCACGAGATGGGAGAAGCTGAATAAAACCCACTTGCCAAACCTCAGATGATCCACTGGGCAATTAAAATGCTCCAGACTTAGCGATGGAAAACAAACTGAGGGTTGATGGAGGGAGGTGGGGGGGAGCGGTGATGGGCTAGATGGGGGATGGGTATTGAGGGCACTTGTTGGGATGAGCACTGGGTGTTGTTTGTAAGTGATGAATCACTAAATTCTACTCCTGAAACCAATTTTTTTTTTTTTTTTTTTTTAAAGATTTTATTTATTTATTTGAGAGAGAGAATGAGAGAGAGCACATGAGAGGGGGGAGGGTCAGAGGGAGAAGCAGACTCCCTGCGGAGCAGGGAGCCCGATGCGGGACTCGATCCAGGGACTCCAGGATCATGACCTGAGCTGAAGGCAGTTGCTTAACCAACTGAGCCACCCAGGCGCCCTCCTGAAACCAATTTTACCATACATGGTAACTAACTAGAATTTAAATTAAAACTTGAAAAAAAAATGCCTGAGAGCGGTATGGACAAGCAAGGTGACCACGTTCTGTGGCCTTACTGATATTTCCCTATCAGCATTAGTTCATAAAGCCTATCATTTTATCAGCAGACCAATGACTGAATGCATGCCCAGTGGTCAGTAATGGGAATTTTAGAGTCTCAGGCAGGACTGGATTGTTATTTGGTCTCAGCCAGAGTTCTCTCTTTTTATTGAACAATTATATTTCCAATATTGGTTTTCCTTCTCTGGGGCCAGTTGGTGGGCCTCTCTTGTTGATTTTTCTAGATTGTCATTTGGGGGAGCATCCCTTTGGACCACGACAGAGGTTTGGTTGTTGGTTTCTTTGAGAGCAGCGTTCTTGGTAGAAATATCAACGAGGTGGTTCCCTTTGCCTCCAGGGAGTCAAGTCTGAAATGCCTGAGACCTTAATCATAGAGCAGCTGACAAAAGTATGGCATCTAATACTTTTGGGGCACAAGAGCCATTTTAAATTTTATTCCCATTAGAGGTAAGGCAACCTTGCTGTTTCCCTAACGTCCCAAAGTCCTGGGCTACCCCAGAGCATGCTGACGGTTGGTATAGATGTTTGTGGTTTGGCCCTTGGCTAAGATACAAGCCCAAGTGAGAGCGTCTAGCTCAGCCTGTTGGGCTGAAGCGATCCATGAAATGGTCACCGTGATAGGTCTAGTTATCATCGGTCACCATCCAAAGTTGTGGCCGTGCCATCAACTGTCTTTCCTGTGTTGCTCGCTACAATGCCCGTCTTATTTATTTTACAACTGGAAGACTGTACATCTTCATCCCCTCACCTAGGTCACCCATCGCCCCCTCCCTTCTGGCAACCACCAGCTTGTCCTCTGTATCTGTGAGCCTACTTCTGTTTTGTTTGCTTTGCTTTTTAGGTTCCACATAGAAGTGAAGTCATACAGTATTTGTTTTTTCTCCGACTTATTTCACTTAGCATAATACCCTCTAGGTCCATGCATGTTGCTGCAAATGACAAGGTTTTATTCTTTTTTATGGCTGAGTACTATTCCTGTGTGTGTGTCTGTGTGTGTGTGAGTGTGAGAGAGGGAGAGGGAGAGAGAGAAGGAAGGAAGGAGGAAGGGATCTTGTGTATCCATGTATCTATCAATGGACACTTGGGCTGCTTCCATATCTTGACTATTGTAAACAATGCTGTAGTAAACACAGGGGAGCAAATGTCTTTTCAAATGACTATTTTCATTTTCTTCAGATAAATACCTAGTAGTGCGATTGCTGGGACGTAGGGTAGCTCTACTTTTAACTTTTTGAGGACACTCAATACTGTTTCCCTGAATGGCAGCACCAGCGTGCATTCCCACCAGCAGTGTAGGAGGGTTCCTCTTTCTCCGCGTCCCCGCCAACATCTGTTGCTTCCTAGGTTGTTGATTTTAGCCATTCTGACAGGTGTGAGGTGGTATCTCATTGTGGTTTGGATCGGCATTTCCCTGATGCCGAGGGATGTTGAGCATCTTTCCATGTAACTGTTGGCTGTCTGTATGTCTTCTTGGAAAGCTGTCTATTCAGGTTTTCTGCCCATTTTAAAAAATTGGATGGTTTTTTTGGGGGGGGCGCCTGGGTGGCTCAGTCGTTAAGCGTCTGCCTTTGGCTCGGGTCATGGTCCCAGCGTCCTGGAATCGAGCCCCGCATTGGGCTCCCTGCTCTTCGGGAAGCCTGCTTCTCCCTCTCCCACTCCCCTGCTTGTGTTCCCTCTCTCGCTGTGTCTCTCTCCATCAAATAAATAAAATCTTAAAAAAAAATAAAATAAAAATTGGATGGTTTTTTTAATACTGCATTGTATGAGTTCTTTATATATTTTGTATATTAACCTTTTATCTGATATATTATTTGCAAATAGCTTCTCTCAGTACATTGCTTTTTTTGGTTTTGTTGTTAGTTTACTTTGCTGTGCAAAAGCTTTTTAGTTTGATGTAGTCCCATTTGATTATTTTTGCTTTTGTTGCCCTTGCCTGAGGAGACAGATCAAAAAAATACTGCTCAAACCAATATCAGAGAGCTTACTGCCTATGTTTTCTTCTAGGATTTTTATGGTTTCGGGTGTTATAGTTGAATCTTTAATCCACTTAGAGTTCATTCTTGTGTGTGGCATTCTTCTGTGTCCAGTTCTCCCAGGGCCATTTCTTGTAGACTGTCCTTTCCCCACTGTAGATTCCTGCCTCCTTTGTCATAGATTAGATGACCACATAAGTGTGGGGTTTATTTCTGGGCTCATTGTTTTGTTCCATTGATCTATGTGTCTGTTTTTGTCCCAGTACCAAACTATATTGATTACTACAGCTTTGTAGTGTACTTTGAAATCTGGGAGCAGGATTCCAGTTTCGTTCTTTTTCAAGATTGCTTTGGCTATTCATGGTCTTCTGTGGTTTCTTATAAATATAGGATTATCCTAATTCTGGGACAAATGCCATTAATATTTTGACAGCAATTGCACTGAATCTGTAGGTTGCTTTGGGTAGTATGGACAATTTTTTTTTTTTTTTTTAAAGAGGCTCCACACCCAGCATGGAGCCCAGTGCGGGGCTTGAACTCACGACCCTGAGACCAAGACCTGAGTTAAGATCATGAATCAGATGCTTAACCGACCAAGCCACCCAGGTGCCCCGGGTGGCATGGACATTTTTTTTTTTAAAGATTTTATTTATTTACTTGACGAGAGAGGGAACACAAGCAGGGGGAGTGGGCGACGGAGAAGCAGGCTTCCTGCTGAGCAGGGAGCCCAATGCCGGGATCGATCCCAGGACCCTGGGATCATGACCTGAGCCAAAGGCAGACACTTAATGACTGAGCCACCCAGGTGCCCCAGCATGGACATTTTTTTTTTTTTAAGATTTTATATATTTATTTATTCATGAGAGACAGAGACAGAGAGAGAGAGAAGCAGAGGGAGAAGCAGGCTCCCAAGGAGCAGGGAGCCCGATGCGGGACTCGATCCCAGGACCCTGGGATCATGACCTGAGCCAAAGGCAGACGCTTAACCGTCTGAGCCACCCAGGCGCCCCCCAGCATGGACATTTTAACAATATTAATTTTTCCAATCCACAAGCATAGTTGATTTTTCCTTTGTGTGTCGTCTTCAATTTCCTTCATTAATGTCTTATAGTTTTCAGAGTACAGCTCTTTCACCTCCTTGGTGAAATTTATTTATAGGTATTTTATTCTTTTTGATGAAGTTGTGAGATTATTTTTTCTTTTAAAAATTTTTTGTTTTTAATTGAAGTATAGTTGACATACAACATTAGTGTCGTTGTAGAACATAGTGATTTAACAATTCTAGACATTACAAAATGCTCACCATCTATCACCATACAAATGTATTACAATATCACTAACTGTATTCCCTATGCTGTACTTTTCATCCCTATATTTTATAATTGGAAGTTTTTTTAGACTTTATTTATTTATTTTTTTAAGTAATCTCTACAGCCAACATGGGGCTCAAACTCACAACCCGGAGATCAAGAATCAGATGTTCTACTGACTGGGCCAGCCGGGCGCCCCTATAATTGGAAGTTGTGCCTTTAATTCCCTTCACCAATTTCACCCATCTCTCTTATCCCCTCCCTTCTGGCAAACCACCAGTTTGTTCTTTGTGAGTCTGTTTCTGTTTGTTTGTTTGTTCCTTTGTTTTGACTTTTAGATTCTAGATATAAGTGAAATCATATGGTATTTGTCTTCCTCTGACTTATTTCTCATAGCATAATACCCTCTAGTTCCATCCATGTTGCAAGTGGCAAGATTTCATTCTTTTTTTCTGGCTGAGTAATCTTCCATTGTTTTTACACCCCACATCTTCTTTTTCCATTCATCTGTCTGTGGACACTGGGACAGCTTCCGTATCTTGGCTATTGTAAATAACACTGCAACACAGGAGCATAGATCTTTTCCAATTAATGTTTTCATTTTCTCTAGGTGAATACCCAGAAGTGAGATTAGTAGATTATATGGTATTTCTATTTTTAGTTTTTTTTGAAAAGCCTCCATACTGTTTTCCACAAAGCTGCACCAGTTTGCATTTCCACCAACAGTGCACGAGGGTTCTCTTTTTTCCACGTTCACACGTGTTGTTTCTTGTCTTTTTCATACTAGCCATTCTGATAGGTATGAAGTGATGATCTCACTGTGGTTTGGAACGGCATTTCCCGATGGTTAGTGGTGTTTGGCATCTTTTCATGTATCTATTGGCCATCTGTATGTCT
Organism: Neomonachus schauinslandi; assembly: GCF_002201575.2. Taxonomy (NCBI): domain Eukaryota; kingdom Metazoa; phylum Chordata; class Mammalia; order Carnivora; family Phocidae; genus Neomonachus; species Neomonachus schauinslandi. Next base: position 2,470,401 of record NC_058411.1, on the reverse strand, counting down.
TCTTGGAAAAATGTTTATTTAGGTCCTCTGCCCATTTTTTAAACTGGATTGTGTATGTGTGTATGTGAATATATCTATCCACACACGTATACATACATATTGTATATGTGTATATTGGGTGTGTACACACACACACACGTATACATACATGTACGTGCATACATACACTGAGTTGTAGGAGTTCTTTATGTATTTTGGATGTTAATCCTTTATCAGATCTATTATTTGCAAATAGCCTCTTCCATATAGTAGTTGCCTTTTCATTTTGTTGATGGCTTACTTTGTTGTGCAAAACCTTTTTAGTTTGATGTAGTGTCAATTGTTTATTTTTGCTTTTGTTGCTGTTGCTTGGGAAGAGAGATCCAGAAAAATATGGTCAAGGCTGATTTCCAAGAATTTACTGCCTGTTTTCTTCTAGGATTTCTATGGTTTTAGGTCTCACATTTAGGTCTAATCCATTTTGAGTTTATTTTTATATGGTGTAAGAAAATGTTCTAGTTTCATTCTTTTGCATGTAGCTGTCCAGTTTTCCCAGAACAGTATTTCCCTATTGTATATTCCTGCCTCCTCTGTCATAGATTAATTGGCCATATGTACATGGGCTTATTTTTGGTCTCATTATTATGTTCCATTGATCTGTCTGGGGTTTTTTTGTTTTGTTTTTTTTGCCGTACCATACTGTTTTGATTACTACAGCTTTGTAATATAGTTTGAAATCTGGAATTGTAATGCCTCCAGCTTAGTTATTCTTTCTCAGGATCGCTTTGGCTATTTGGGGTCTTGTGGTTCCATACAAATTTTAGGATTATTTGTTCTAGTTCTGTGAAAAATACTTTTGGTATTTTGATAGGGATTATTGCACTGATTCTGTAGACTGCTTTGGGTAATATGGACATTTTAACAATATAATTTTTTCCAGTCCATGAGCATGATGTATCTTTCCATTTATTTGTGTTGTCTTCAATTTATTTTATCAATGATGCATTGTTTTCAGAGTACAGTTATTTCACCTCTTTGGTTAAATGTCTTCCTGGGTATTTTATTCTTCAATTATAAATGGGATTATTTTCTTAATTTCTCTTTCTGCTAGTTTGTTATTAGCATATAAAAACAACAGATTTGTTTATATTAATTGTGTATCCTGCAACTTTATTGAATTCATCCTGCAACTTTACTGAATTTATTCTAATAATATTTTGGTGGAATCTTTACAGTTTTCTGTATATATCACACGTTTTCTCTCTATATTATCATGTCATCCAACAATAGTGATCTTTCACTTCTTTATCATTTTGGATGCGTTTTATTCCCTTTTCTTGTTTGATTGCTGTGGCTAGGAATTCCAGTACTATGTTGAATAAAAGTGGTGAGTTGATATTCTTGTTTTATTCCAGATCTTAGAAGAAAAACTTTGAGCTTTTCATCAGTTTTATGTTAGCTGTGGGCTTTTCATATAAGGCCTTTATTAGGTTAAGGTATGTTCCTTCTATTACCTACTTTGTTGAGAGTTTTTATCATGAATAGATGTTAAATTTTGTCAAATGCTTTTTCTGCATCTATTGAGATGATCATACGACTTTTATCCTTAATTTTGTTAATATGGCATATCACATTGGGCAGATTTTGAATCATCTTTGCATCCCTGGGATAAATCCTACTTGATCGTGGTGAATGATCCTTTTAATGTATTATTGAATTCAGTTTGCTGATATTTTGTCAAGGATTTTTGTATCTATGTTCATCAGAGTTTTTTTCCTTTAAATTTTTTTTTTTTTTTTTTTTTGTATCTTTTCCTTGTTTTGGTATCACAACAATGCTGGCTATTTTTTGGAACAGTTTGAGAAGAATAGGTATTAACTCTTTCACATGTTTGGTGGAATTCATCTGTGAAGCTATATGGTCCTGGACTTTTGGGGAGTTTTATTATTATTATTATTAAAGATTTTATTTATTTGACAGAGAGAGACACAGCAAGAGAGGGAACACAAGCGGGGGAGTGGGAGAGGGAGAAGCAGGCTTCCCTTGGAGCAGGGAGCCCGATGCGGGGCTCGATCCCAGGACCCTGGGATCACGACCGGAGCTGAAGGCAGACGCCTAATGACTGAGCCACACAGGCGCCCCGGGGAGTTTTATTATTATTATGAATTTAATTTCATTACTTAAAATCAGTATGTTCAGATTTTCTCTTTCTTCCTGATTCAGTCTTGGAAGATTTTATGTTTCTGGGAATTTACCCGTTTCTTCTAGGTTGTTCAATTTGTTGGCACATAATTTTTCATAGCAGTCTCCTGGTATCCTTTATAGTTCTGTGGTGTTGGTTGTAACTTCTCTTTCATTTCCAGTTATATTTTTTTTCTTGATGAGCTGTGCTAATGGCGACCAATTTTATCTTTTCAAAGAATGGGCTCTGAGTTTCATTAATCTTTTCTATTGTTTAAGCCTCTATTTCATTTATTTTTGCTCTGATGCTTATTATTTCCTTCCTTCTACTAACTTTGGCCTTAGTTCTTTTTCTAGTTCAAGTGTAAGGTTATATTGTTTGAGATTTTTCTTATTTCTTGAGATAGGTCTGCATTGCTATAAATTTCCCTCTTAGAACTGCTTTTGCTGTGTCCCACAGATTTTGGAGCATTGTGTTTTCATGTTTATTTTTCTTCAAGGCGTTTTAAAATTTCCTCTGATTTCTTCATTGACCCACTGGTTGTTCAGTAGAACACTGTTTAATCTCTACATATTTGTAAGTTTTCCTATAACTGATCTCTAGTTTCATACCATTGTGGTTAGAAAAGATGCTTGGTATGATTTTAACCTTCTTAAATTTATTGAGACTTGTTTTGTGGCCTACATGTGGTCTATCCTGGAGGACATCCCATGTGCACTTGAGAAGAATGTGTATTCTGCTGTTTTTGGATGGAATCGTCTGTACATATCTGTTAAGTCCATCTGGTCTAATGTGTGACTGCAGGTCAATGTCTCCTTATGGATTTTCTGTCTGGATGATCTATCCATTGATATAAGTGAGGTGTTAAAGTGCCCTACTATTCTCATATTGCTGTCAGTTTCAGCTTTTGTGTGTGTTAATATTTCCTTTGTTGGGTGCATAAATAATTACAAGTGTTCTATCCTTTTGCTGGATTGATCCCGTTATCATTATGCAATGCACTTCTTTGTCTTTTGTTCTAGCCTTTGTCTTCCAAGCTATTTTGTCTGATATGAGTATTGTTACCCCAGCTTTTTGTTTTGTTTTGTTTCCATTTGCATGCGATGTCTTTTTCCATCCCTTCACTTTCAGTCTGTGTGTGTCTTAAGGTCTGAAGTGAGTTTCTTGTAGGCAGCATTTGGATGGGTCTTGTTTTTTGTTTTAATCCTTCCAGTTTTTGTGTTTTTTTTGATTGGAGCATTTAGTCCTTTTACATTTAAAGTAATTATTGATAGGTATGTACTTACTGCCATTTCATTAATTGTTTCCTGGTTGTTTTTGTAGTTCTTCTCTGTTCTTCTCTTGCTTTCTTACCCTGTGATTTGATGACTTTCTTTAGTGTTGTTTAGATTCATTTTTTTTAGTTTTTGTGTATCTATTATTATTACTTATTGTATTTATTTACTTATTTTCATTTTAGCTTTTATTTATTTATTACTATTTTTGTGTATATAATAATAGGTTTTTGGTTTGTGATTACCATGAGGTTCATATTTAACAACCTGTGTATATAGCCTTCTTTTTTTTTTAAAGATTTTATTTATTTATTTGACAGAGAGACAGCGAGAGAGGGAACACAAGCAGGGGGAGTGGGAGAGGGAGAAGCAGGCTTCCCGCGGAGCAGGGAGCCCAACCCAGGGCCCGATCCCAGGACCCTGGGATCCTGACCTGAGCCGAAAGCAGTTGCTTAATGACTGAGCCACCCAGGCGCCCCTATAGCCTTCTGTTTTAAGTAGGTGGTGGTTTAGGTTCAAATCCATTCTCAAAGCACTACATTTTATCTGCCCCACCGTTTTATGTTTTTGACGTCTATTACATCTTTTTATTTAGTGTATACCTCAAGTAATTATTGTAGATTTAGTTGATTTTACTACTTGTGTTTCTTAACCCTTATACTGACTTTTTAAAAAAAGTTTTATTTATTTAAGTAATCTCTACACCCAACATGGGGCTCGAACTCATGATGAAGAGTCACATGCTCTACTGAGTGAGCTAGCCAGGTGCCCCTGAGTGCCTTTAGTTTTGCTTGTCCGGGGAAGTCTTTATCTCTCCTTCAATTCTGTGTATTAACTTTGCCAGGTAGAGAGTATCCTTGGTTGTGTTTTTTTCTTTCAGCACTTTGAATGTATCATGCCACTGACTCTGGCCAGCAAAGTTTCTGCCGAAAAATCCACTGATAGTCTTAAAGGAGTTCCCGTATACATAACTAATTGCTTTTCTTTCACTGCTTAGTATTCTCTCTGTATCTTTAATTTTTGACATTTTAATTATAATGTGTCTTGGTGTGGATCACTTTGGGTTCATCTTGTTTGGGGCTCTCTGTGCTTTCTGGTCTTGATGTCTGTTACCTTCCCCAGGTTAATGAAGTTTTCAACTATTATTTCTTGAAGTAAGTTTTCTGCCCCTTTCTCTCTCTCCTTCTGGGACCCCTGTAATATGAATGTTAGTATACAGTATACTTGATGTTGTCCCAGAGGTCCCTTAAGCTATTATTTCTTTTAATTCTTTTTTCTTTTTGTTCTTCATTTTGGGTGATTTCTACTACCCTGTCTTCTTCACCTCTGATTTGTTCTTCTGTATCCTCTAATCTGTTGCTTAGTCCCTCTAGTGTATTTTCTATTTCTGTTTTCATACTCTTCAATTCTGATTGGTGCTTTCTTACATTTTCTATCTCTCTCTCTTTTAAAAGATTTTATTTATTTGAGAGAGAGGGAGAGAGCAAGCACAAGCATGAGCTGGGCGGGAGGGGCAGAGGGAGAAGCAGACTCCCTGCTGAGCAGGGAGCATGACACAGGGCGTGATCCCAGGAACTGGGATTATGACCTGAGCTGAGGCCAGACACTTAACCGACTGGGCCACCCATGCACTCCACATTTTCTATCTCTTTGTTGAAGTCCGCACTGTTTCATCCATTCTTCTCCTGAGTTCGGTAAGCATCTTTATGACCATTACTTTGAACTCTGTCAGGCTGATTGTTTATCTCTGTTTCATTTAGTTATTTTTCTCAGGCTTTGTCTTGTTATTTTGTCTGGAATATACTATGTCTGTTTGTTTTGCCTGACTCTGTTTGTTTCTATGTATTAGGTAGTTCAGTTACTTCTCCCAGTGTTCAAGGTTTATGTAGGAAATGTCCTGTGGGGCCAAGAAGGGCAATCCCTCCTGGCCACCAGTGCCAGGTGCTCCAGGGGTGTCCCTTATATGGGCGGCATGTGCCCTTCTGCTGCAGTGGAGCTGTGGCAGCTGTGGGTGTGCTGGTGGGCAGGGGTGGCACCTGGTCTGGCTGGCTGGGACTCCCCGCTGTGACTGCCATGGGGCACTCGGGCTGGCTTATCGTCCGTCAGCTGTGAAGCCAGGTGTTTTGGGAGCTCGTCTGGATCTGGGGTGCCTGACGTGGAGCTCGAACCTCTTGCTCCTCAGGGAGAATTTCTGTGCCTGTGAGACCCTCTCCACTGTGGGGTGCTGCACCTGGAGTGTGTTTCTTCCTTAGAGAGACTGCATCTCTGCCTCCTCTACCCGTCTCTGTGCTGTCCCTTGTCGTGAAGGCTCTGTTCATCCAGCGTCGAGGTCCCCCTTACTGGGATTATTCTGAATATAGTTGTAGATTATTGTGTCTGTGGGATGAGGTGAGCTCAGGGCAGTACTGTGCTGCTGTCTTGAACCTTCTTCTTTCGATGTTTGCCATTTGTACCCTTCAAGTAGGACCTTCAGTAACCATGAAAAACCTGCATTGGTTAGAGGAGTTTCCTGTAAATTAGCAGAGTCAGAAGGGGATCTGTCAGCAGTGGTGAGGGGTATTGTCCAAGAGGGAGGGAGCAGGGTGGCAGGGAGAAGGTGACTGCAGCGAGACGGAGTTAGGAAGAAGATTTCATAGGAGGGAGGCGACAGGCCAGAGGGTGGGGGGTATTCAGGAGGGCCTCTACTCCACGGGGCACGGGGATGGCCACGGGGGTCCCAGGACTGTCTCCTCGCTGCTCTTAGCCAAAAGGGTGGTGGTGGGAATGGCTCATTTCGGGGTGGGTACTTGAAGGGCATTCCCTTCCTCCTCACACATAAAAAAGAAAAAGGGGAGTTGATAATTAGGATGTCCAAGGGCAGGAAGCCTCATTAAGCTTTTCTTTAAGGCCCCAAAGGTTATGTCATCCCGGTTTTCCCAAATAATAGAGTCAGATTTGTTGGCTTCTTTAGAAAACATGTAAGGTTGGGCCACAAGACAGAAGTTCAGAATTCAATTCCACAGCCAGCTAAGTCTGAGAAAACCTTGTAATTGGTGCTTAGTTTTAGGTTTGGGATGTTCAGGAAACTACAAAGTGCACATGCTTCTAAGTGAGTCCTTGTTCCAAGATCAGGTGCCCTAAATACTGAACCTGAGTTTGAGCAAACTGCAATTTTTTCTTGAAGACTTTATGTTCTTTTTTTTTTTTTTTTTAAGATTTTATTTATTTGACAGAGAGAGACAGCGAGAGAGGGAACACAAGCAGGGGGAGTGAGGGAGGGAGAAGCAGGCCTCCCGCGGAGCAGGGAGCCCGATGCGGGGCTCAATCCCAGGACCCTGGGATCATGACCTGAGCCGAAGGCAGACGCTTAATGACTGAGCCACCCAGGTGCCCCGACTTTATGTTCTTTTAAGGCTAGAAGTTTCAACAGGGGGCTGCTGGCTTCCCATGGAGAGGCTTGGGAACGGGGACAGAGAAGAGCCTCCAGGACACCTCGTGTCCCCTAAGTCAGCTTGTAAGGTCTGGGAGAACCCCAGGCCGTGACTGCCCAGGTGTCCTGCTGCCCCGCCGTCCTGCCCAGGGAGAGCAGAGATCCCGGCCGGCCACAGCCACAGAGACGCTGATCACAGCGAGACACTGGCTGTCCGTGGAGACGGAGGCTGACAGTGGGGCGATTGGGAACCACAGGCTGGCGAGGGATCGCAGTGTTGTTCATGGCTTGGAGTTCCTGCACGAACCTCCCTCCTCAGCCATTGGGTTTTTTCACAGGTAGAACAGGGGTGTTGTGGGTGCTAGCGCAGGGGCCAGTGAGGCCCTGAGCCTCCAGCATTCTGTTTTCATCCTGACGCCCTGCAGAGTCTCTTTATTTGTAGGGTATCGGTTCGTTCTGGGGAGAGGCTTTGAGGGGTCTGCTTGGATCTTGATCTTCCGCTGGTATCGGCTGAGGGTTTTGCCCGTAAGGGGGTGGTAGTTGATCCAGCAGGGGCCATGTGGTTGGTGGCCTTGGACTTAGCTGCAGGGCTGGCCAAGATGGAGAAAGAGAAGATGTGGAAGGATCGCTTGATCCACCTAGTTGGCTATTTGGATTGCTGCTGTCAAATTCTAGAATTATTTCCCCCTTTCGGAGAAATTCCAGCATATTTCTCAAAGGAATTTGGGCCCAGGAAGGGAATAGGGGCTGAGGAACTAAGGAGAAAGGGTGGGTATCTCCTAGGGGGCCCAGGCAAGAGAGAAGAGGTTCACAGACAGGACCTTGCTGAGGTTTACTAGGGACCCCCACTATCTGAAGGGTTTTGGTACTCCGAGGCAGGGCTCCTGATGGGAGCCAGGTTGAGCACTCAGTGTAGCTCTTGTGTCAAGGAGGACAGAGAGAGACTCATTCCCAGTCTGCAGAGTGGTAGACAGGGAGGATGGGAAGAGCCTCTGCAGTTCCTCGGAGCCCCAGCACTGGGGGGTGGGAAGGACTGGCAGGGCCAGTTAGAGGGTCGAAGGTGGCTGGAGCTCTTCCGTGTCCAACAGTCTTTTTTCCAGTGGCCTGGCTTTTTTTTTTTTTTTTTTTTTTAAGATTTTATTTATTTATTTGAGAGAGAATGAGAGAGAGAGAGAGAGTACATGAGAGGGGGGAGGGTCAGAGGGAGAAGCAGACTCCCTGCTGAGCAGGGAGCCCGATGCGGGGCTCGATCCTGGGACTCCAGGATCATGACCTGAGCCGAAGGCAGTCACCCAACCAACTGAGCCACCCAGGCGCCCCGTGGCCTGGCTTTTTACAGTACTGTAAAAGATGAGGAGGGTTTTGGTTTTGTTTAGGGACCTCCATTTGTTGGAGTTGGAAATTATGGATCTTAGAGGTCTTGGTTTTAGTTGAATCATCTAGGGCACCAGCGAGCTGGCTTGCTACATAAACTAGATCTAGAGTGGACAAGTTTCCCACTCCATCCTGGTCCTTTTAACTAGAAGATCTGCCCAGTAATGAACTGGAAGAGCCACCCAATAACGAACACAGAGTTCAAGGCTACCTGAGTGGAATCGACATCCGGAGGAAGACCAAGCAATCTGTAGTGGATCGTAACAGTTATGAATAGGTTCACAGGTGTTTAGCATGCAAGCCTGAATTTCGTGCCAACCAACAGGCTTAGGAAAAGCTTCAGTAATTGTTCTGGAAGTTTTCTAGTGAGTACCCAGGCTTCCTAGTCTGTTTCTCTAAATCCCTTCCAGGATCTTCCCACAGGGCCAGTTTCAGCTGACATTGGGCCTGACCCTCACCAACAAGCATGTGACCTGACTGACCTGCCTCTGAGTAACTACGTTAAGTGCCTCGGCGAGTCTGTAGGATCCTGAGTCCTAATTCAGCTTTAGCCCACCAGGGAACATAAGAAATTAAGGGTTTAGGGCGCCTGGGTGGCTCAGTTGGTTAAGCGACTGCCTTCGGCTCAGGTCATGATCCCAGGGTCCTGGGATCGAGTCCACATCGGGCTCCCTGCAGAGCAGGGAGCCTGCTTCTCCCTCTCCCACTCCCCCTGCTTGTGTTCCCTCTCTCGCTGTGTCTCTCTCTGTCAAATAAATAAATAAAATCGTAAAAAAAAAAAAAAAAATTAAGGGTTTAGCACTTCAATCCTCAGAGGGCTTAACTTTAAAGGGGTAGGTTCTGATAGGAGCAGAGGAGAGAGTGGGGAGAGATTTGGCAGAAGAGGAAGTTCAGAGAGGACTGGAATAAAGGGGGCTGGGGTGGCCGTGGAGGCAGGCGTGCGCACGAGATGGCTGAGCACACCTGCAGACAAGGCAGCTGGGAGGGGAAACTGAAGCCATTCTGACTTCATTTGGTTGTCTTCTTCCTTGGTCAATTTATTTAGTAACAATATTTTTAAAGTGGTGATCTTAGAGTCCTGAACACGTCTGGAAGCCTCCAGGTATCGACTTAAAGTAGATATTCCATTCACTTTGTTTAAATTTAGAGCCATGGTCTTCTAATTTGATATTGAGAAAAGTAACTTTGGGGAGACCTGGAGTTCCCCTTAATGACTACCGAAGCTCTAAATTAAGTTTGCCCATTTAGTGAAAAATGTGCATGAGGAGGGGTTATGGTTTTTAAACATAAAGGTGGCCGGGGTTCCAGAAGGAGGACCCTCCTGACAAGACTTAGTGATTTAGATCCTGTACTTTCAGCTTAAAAGCTCAGAAAAACAAGTATGCATCAAAAGGACAAAGCCTTTCAACGGATGCCGAGGGAAGCTGGAGAGCTCACTATGCAGACAGCAGAGCCCGGATCCAGGGGACACCCGCCCTCAGACTCCGGGGCAGGGAGAGGCAGAGTGCCTGGTAGATCCCTTGCTCACCAGCCTCACAGGTTGTTGGGGGCTCTTCTCTGGATCCTGCATTTGACACCATGTAACGTCAACCTTGCCAATAAAACAGCCGGTCATTTCAGCAGAAGGATGGGTTTATTCTGGGACGGCAGAGGACTTGCGCGGCCGGATAGTCAGACTGTGGCAAAGCCACAGGCAGGCAAGTCTGGAGACCAAAGGAGAGGAGGAACAGGGTGACAGAGAAAAAGGAGGGAGTCGGGAGAGGCGGCTGGGAATGAATGTCCGTGGGGGCAAGTGAGGATTCGGGGCGCTGCCGGTTTCTCACCGGCTGGCTGTTGCGGAAGAAACTCCTGCTGCTGGTACAGGCGGCGTCTTCCGGTGGGATGGAGGACAGGCGGGTGAGGTGGGAGAGCTGCCCGGCGGGCTGCGGGCTCTGCGAACACAGCATCCTTTACTCCGGCTCACACTGCGCAGGCCCGGGCTGAGCGCGGGCGTGTCCGTCGGAGACTCGGAAGCTGGGGCACCAGCCCCGCACCGACCCGGAGCTCGGGCCGAGGGGGTGTCCTTCCGCGCGGGCACGGGGTCTGGTGTCCGCCGCTGCAAGGCCTGGCCCCTCTGCAGGGCGCTCTGGCCTGGGGCGCGGGTGCGCGCGGAACAGCAGCTGCGCGTGGAACAGCGAGCCCGACGGCTCTGCCCGCGCGGCCGTGCCCGGTGTCCAGGTCTGGGAGCCCCGCCGGCGCCCCCCAGGCCAGGACCCCGAGGGCGTCTGGGCGGCGGGCGGGTGCCGGCTGTCGAGTTCCCGTGGGCAGCAGCCGAGCGCGGTGGGGACCGTCACTCGTGGGGCCGCGGTGCGGACCCCACGCGCTTCTCCACCAGCTCTTCCGCCTCAGGACAGCCGAGCGCCCGCCGTTGGGACCGGCGGCCGGCGCTCTGTCGGCGGGGCGCGCTGTGACCCTGGCGCGGAGACGGCCGCGCTGGCCCCGCGTGGAGCCGACCTCCGCTGGGGGCCGGGATCCGGCTGCGTCTCTGCCCCGCACCGCTGCTCACCCAGCCCGGGCCCTGCTCCTGTCAGCTCTCCCAGCCGATGCGGTTTCACTTGGGTCTCGGACGCTCCACCGGTGCCTCGCGCGGTCGCTGCTGCTCGGACACCCGGCCCCTTTCAGGGGCCGGTGGGAGGACGGCCGTCTGTGCCCTGTGTCGGGGGTGGGGGCTGTGCCAAGGCGAGGGGAGCAGATGGGATGTGGGCGGCGCTCCGCGGGGCCGGGCCCACGTGCGGGGCACAGGGCGGCGGCGGCGGCGGCCGGTCCCCGAGCATCCCCCGCCCCGGGCTGGGCCGGCTGCTCTGAACTTTGCTGTAGCCGCCCAGCACCAGCTCGGGCGGGTGCTGTCACTGGCCCCGTGTGACCAAGAACATGCTGGGGGTCTCGGGGCAAATACAACCCAGCCCAGCGCAGGGCAGGGCCTGTGCTGGGGGGAAATTAGGCCTCCTGAGTTCCGCTGGCTCCTGGTGACTCGGGCCTGCCCCATCCCGTCCTCTAGGGCCGCCGAGGGGCCAGCGTGCTTGTGTGTGGACAGGGCCCCCCTGCTGCTGCAGGCAGCCCCAAAGAAGGGAGGCCGGCCTTGCAGGGTCTCATGGGCACCCACTGGCCCTGCCCTGCCCGTGGGCCCTAAGGCTCCTACTTCTCTCAGGTTGAAATTCTAACCCCACTGCTGTGGCTGGCTACCTGGAGGCCCCGCAGGAGCACTTGGCCGGAGGGGGGGGGGGGCCTTTCTCCCCCCAGTGGCCCAAGCCCAGCCCTGCCTACTGTGTCCGGGGGGTTCCCCCCACAAGGAACCCCGTCATAGACTTGGAGGGCCGGAGTCCTACTCTGGAAACCACCTCCAGCCACATGGAGACAGGTGCTTTTTGCAGGACCCGTTCCCCCCCTCCCCATGACGAAGAACAGTGTCTGCAGGCACCAAGACACGCACAGGGTGACAAGTCATCACATTCAGACAAACCACTGAGAGCTTTAAAACTGCTGTCTTCTGCTTTATTGGCAGGTAAATTGTTCAAAAATGTTCTCACGATTCAATAATTACAAAGACTCAGACTTACATTAAAAAAGTAAAAACCAGAACCCCCACAGGTGCCAGCCCCAGCAGAAGGCCCAGGGGGGCGGCAGGCAGCAGGTACGGGGTGTGCGACACGCACAGGCAGGCCGTGGTGCCCACGTCACTCGGTGCCGACTCCAGGTAAGTGCGTGCATGTCTTCAACAGCGTCGCCAAGAACGCCGACCAGCGGGAGGGCAGGGAAGAGCCTGTCCTGGGCCGAAGACCAGCGCGGTCTGCTGGCCAGTTAATCCTAAGCCTTTCACGGGACAGGCCACAAACCCGATTACTCAACACAGCAGCAAGGAAGGGGGAGAGTAAATCCACGGACAGAGCCAAGGTGCAGGAGTGTGTCGGGTGAGTCTACGTGATGCATTTGGGCACTAATCACAGGGCTCCATGCAGGGGCGGGGCGGGGCGGGGCGAGGCGGGCGGGGGCGCTGGCCTCCTCACCCCCGGCAGGCCCTGGGCCGGCGGCAGCCGAACGAGCGCGTGGACTTCACAGTGACACTTGACGGCTGTGACCGGGAGCGGACTCTCACACACGGGCCCTGGGTAGGGGTGGCTCGGGGCCTCTGGCCACGGCTGCAGGTTCGGCAGAAGGTCTGCAGCGGAGTGTAATGGCGAAGTGAGAAAGCCACTGACTGACCTCCGCTTTCCCGTCTTGAAGATTCTAGTGACACTGGGACTGAAACACAACCTCCTCCGAGTCTCCTAAGGTCCTAGGGCACAGGCTCGACACGGAGGCTGCGTCCGAGCCGCACGGGACACCAGCATCCGCAGGGCCCCACGCGCCTCCGCGGCTGCTTCTGGGCGGGGGAGGCTGGTGCTGGTCCTTCGTGTGCAAACGGAACGGTGCTGTCCCACAGCGGTGCGGGTGAGCGGGCCGGGCCTACCACCACCAACCGTGCGGCATCCAACTGATCATTATTATAATAAAGATTTTTATCTCCATATCTACAACTTGAGTCTGCATTTCCTCGGACAACACTGGAGGGTCAGCTCAGTCTTGGCACTGGACTGGGGGCCACGCCCAGCGCCCTGGCCCTGGCCCCGTGCTGGTGAGGCGGGAGGCCGGTGGCTTCAGGCATCGTAGGCTGGCTGCTCCAGGCCTTCAAGAGGGAGCTGGCTCCTATGCGGCGAGTTGGGGCTGGGGGGGCCACTGGGGTTGGAGCTGTTCGATGGAGTCGAGTGTTTGGTCGAATCGGAGTCAGGCTGTTAACACAAGGAGGGGAGAGCATAAGAACCAACTGCCCTGGGCCGGTGGAGGCTACGTGCGGCCGGCCAGACGCGGGCGTTGGGGCAAAGATGGGGCAGCTACTGTCTCCTTTCGGGTTATGACAACTCTCTCTACGAGCATTTCACAGGGTCCTTGAGCTTGCCGGTGAAGAGATCACAAACCAAAGCCCAACCCGAAAGCCACAAATACCTCAGTAATTATAGTTACAAGGAGGAACGAGCAACTCTACAGTGAAGAAACCAGTCAGACAAGGCAGTCTTTCACGATAAAGTCTCGCAACATGATAAAGCATGTCCATGAAAACCCCACAGCTCACTTCGTACTGAAGGGTGCAAGTCACAACTTTCCCGCTGGACGAGGCACCAACGAGAGGCGAGCTCTCACCACTGCTGTTCAACACTGTACTGAAGTTCAACACCGGAATAAATTTAACCGGAGCTGAAACATCTGGACACAAACTAGAGAGCATTGCTGACAGAAATTAAAGATGGCCTAAATAAACAGAACGACATCTCATGTTCATGGATCGGAAGACCAAACATCATTAAGATGGCAATACTACCCACCCCGGTCCCCCCCCCGCAGCAATCCACAGACTCAATGCCGTCCCTACTGAAATTCCAACGGCTCTTCTTTCCAGAAATGGGAAATGGAAATCCTCAAATTCATATGGAATTGCAAGGGGCCCAGAGTAGTCAAAACAATACTACGAAAAAACTGGGAGGAATCACACTTCCCAAGCTTACTCCTTCAAATGTACTAAAAAGCAACAGTTCCCCAAACAGCACGGTGTGCATGAGAACAGAGACCAGTGGAACAGAACGGAGAGTCTAGAAATCAATCTATACTACCATGGTCAACTGGTTTTTGACAAGGGTGCCAAGACTATTCAACAAGGGAAACCAGTGCTGGATATCCACATGTGGAAGAATTAAGTGGAATCTCCACCTTACGACATACGGAAAAATAATTCAGATCAATGACCTAAATATGAAGGCTAAAACCGTAAAACTCTTCGAAAAAACAAGGACAAATCTTCATGACTTTGGCTTCAGCAATGAATTCTTAGATATGACCTCAAAAGCACAACCAACAAAAGAAGAAAAACTGGCTATCACCCAAATTAAAGTATCAAAGGACACGATCAAGAAGGTGAAAACACAACCCACAAAATGGGAGAAAATATTTGCACCTCACATCAGGGTCAAGTATCCAGATGACATAACATACTCTTCAACCCAATAACAAAAGACAACTCAATTTACAAAAACGGACAAACGACTAGATACTTCTCCAAAGGTAGAGAAGTCACCAAGCAGCACAGGAAAATGATGCTTGACATCACCAGTCATTAGGGAAATGCAAATCAAAACCACAATGAGGTATGGTAACTTCACACCCACCAGGATGGCTATTAAAAAAAAAAAAAAGGAAAGAAGAGTAAGCGTTGACAAGGATATGGAGAAATCGTCACCTTCACGCTTTGCTGGGGGAGTGTAAAATGGTACAGCTGTCGTGGAAAACAATTTGATGGCTCCTCAAAAAGTTAAACATGTTCCACGGCTAGGTACATACCCAGGCGTGAGGACAGGCGTTCGCACGAATGCAGGTGCGCACACATTCATTTCCGCACAGAGCTCAATCCAGCCCCACCCCCCATGCCCACCAAGGGATAAGGGGGATGTAAAATGTGGTACATCTGTACAATGGAATATTTGGCAACAGAAAAGAACCTACTGACTGACACCTGCTACAATGTGAATGAATCTTGAAGACCTTATGCTAAATGAAACAGGCCAGACACACAAAGCCGCGTGGAACGTCCATGACAGGTAAATCCAGAGACAGAACGAAGATCTGGCGTTGCCATGGGCTGGGGGAAGGGAGGAATGGGAGAAACTGTGTGTGTGTGTGGGGGGGGGCGTCTCAGGGGTGATGGAAGTACTTTCATCTTTAGCTGGGGGTTGCACAACTCTGTGAATTTACTAAAGAGCCACTGAATTGTTCACTTTACAATGGCGTGAACTCCACTTACATTCTTTCAAGAGTGTGAACACACAAGATCAGTGCAGGACAAACGGGTACTCTGTGCCTCAGAATGTACTAGCCCGAGGATACCGTGTCCTCTGTGTGGTACTCCAGCCTGGGACTGCTAACCCGAACCCCGAGACACGGGAATGTTGGAAAGACGGAGGACCTGCTCCAGGGGCAAGGAGCCTGAAGCGATGTGGTGAGACCGGGGGCTGGGGTAACAGAAGGAAGTGTGCCAGGCACAGCGCAGACCACTGCCGGAGGCAACATGGTCACACGGGACGAGAACCCTATCCCTGCTCTTGGGGCAGGGGGCCTGGTCTAGCCCACCCACTGATACGGTTCGGGAAAAGTATGTGTGCACACACACATACTTCCGGTCCCTGGGGGGGGGGCGCTAGGGGGACTTTTCACTGTTCTCCGATTCAAAATCTCAGACAAGCCTTGATTGAGGGACATTCTGCAAAAGAACTGTACTTTTCATAACAAATTCAATGTCGTGAGAGAGAAAAAAGGCTGGACTCAGACTAGAGCCAGGACTACGGAATGCAATGTGTTATCCTTAACCGGATTCTGGGTTTAAGAACAGCCGGGCCCTGGGCATGAACAGTCCCTGGGAGGACACTGAGGCGCAACGTGAGCCCTGTGACCAGGGAGGAGGCGCCTGCACCCTCAGGAGACACGCACAGAACGGGATTCGGGGCTGTCGTGATGTTGTACCTTCCTTTCTGCTGGGTGTTCCCCATACACCCAACAGGGAGAACTAGGTTAGATCAAGCTCACATGGGATGTTCACTCTAGTATTCTTGCAATTTTTCTGGAGGTTCGAAATTTTCAAAATACACAGTTGAGGAAAAAAAAGTAAAATAAGAGAAATAAACCAAGACATAAAACCAAGACCTCCCTCTAGAGTCGTCAATCTTAGGCAGTTTTAAGAATATTCTATGAAACCTTCCAGGAAAGAAAACTGATATATCACGGCTACTAAGATATGCAAACTCCCTCAGTCAGAGTTGAGGCTAGGACAGCTCTGAGGACAAAGGTGGCCAAGGACAGCACAGGACACAAACTTTACTGATGAACACTGTCAATAAAATGATCCCAGACTGCATCTATTCGAAATAAGAACAGCACATCACGACCACGGAGGATTTACTCTCAGGAGGCAAGGCCATCAGCTCCGACACGAACAGGCGAGAGAGAAATCCCATGAAGGTGGTCACCGGGGACACCTTTGATGAAAGCCTCTGACTAGTATCTATCACCCCTTCCTTACTGAAAAAGCTCTTCCCGAGCTTGGAAGAGAAAACCACTTGCTTAGCTCGGTGAGACGCTCGCCAGAAAGGACAGGTGGCGTGAGTCTTACTGGAGCCCGGGCGGGGACCCGAGCCCATGGTGTCGGCAGGCCAAACCTCCGCTCTGAGGAGCGCCGGCCAGTGCACTGAGCGAGGCCCAACACCAGCCTCTGCAGCCCACCCGCCCCCTCCCCCGGCCCCGGGTCAGAGAGACTGAACTCCAAGGCCACCAACCAAACACGGGTGCTAATCAGAATTCAGCAAGGTCGCGGGACAGTCCAAAGTCGCCAGCTTGTACAGACCCCAGCCGTAACCACCAGATACGTGAAGGAAGATTATAGTACCTTCACAATGGCAACAAACCCCTTCAAATTCGTAAGAATAACTTACCACAAATGTGCACTACCTGTAAGAGGGAAACCATCAACTGGAAAGACACTCGATGTTCCCACACAGGAAAGGTCAAGACGGTGAATATCCTCCAAATTAATCTATGAATTCACTGTAATCCCAATGAAAAGCTCAACACATTTTTTACTTTTTTACTGTGAAGCCAACAAGCTGGTTTTAAAATTTATTTGGAGTGGGGTACGTGGCTGGCTCAGTTGGAAGAGCATGTGACTCTTGATCCCAGGGTCATGGGTTCAAGCTCCACACTGGGTGTAGATGTTACTTAATAAATACACTTAAGAGAGGGCGCCTGGGTGGCTCAGTGGTTAAGCATCTGCCTTCGGCTCAGGTCATGATCCCAGGGTCCTGGGATCGAGCCCCGCATCGGGCTCCCTGCTCGGCGGGAAGCCTGCTCTCCCCCTGCTTGTGGTCTCTCTTTCTCTCTGGCAAATAAATAAATAAAATCTTTAAAAAAATAATTTAACATTTAAAAAGCATATATTCTGGGCGCCTGGGTGGCTCAGTCATTAAGCGTCTACCTTCAGCTCAGGTCATGATCCCAGGGTCCTGGGATCGAGTCCCGCGTCGGGCTCCCTGCTTGGCGGGAAGCCTGCTCTCCCCCTCCCACTCCCCCGGCTTGTGTTCCTGCTTTCGCTCTCTGTCTCTTTCAGGTGGATAAATAAAATCTTTAAAAAAAAAAAATACACTTAAGAGAAATAAAATTTATCTGCAGAAAATAAAAACAGCTAAGAAACTGTCATAAAGGAGTAACAAGGAGATCTGCTGTGCCCAATCTGCTCCAGGCAGCACTGACAGAGGAAAAGAATCCATCCACTTAGACGGACTGTCCAGAAATAGAAACACATAAACAAAGGAGTTTAACATATAAAAAAAAAACATTTCAAGTTGGAGGGAAATAAATGGCACGGGGCCAGGGGGTCATCCACTTCCAAAATAAGCTCAGGTCCTTGCCTACAAACATGCACTGAGTCAGGACAGTCTCTCTCATAGACAAACGTCACGAAGGCATGACACACAGAAAGGAAACCTCGCCAAACTCCTGAGAAGACTACAAGAAAACGTGTTTACCTTAGCTAAAAAGACAGACTGGACTGCGTGAGAATTAGTATCTGCAACAGACTGTGTTCACAGTGAGACGAGAGCTTCTAGGAATCAGTGAGGGGGTGAAGGTGTGCAGCCGGGCCCTGGAGGAAGAAACACTCAGCCCACGTTTGGAATGACCGTGGAGCTTGGAGAGTCAGCAACATGTGCAGTAAGACCTGTGTTTGCCTTACCCGTTCCGCCCCGGGTGGAGTTCCCGGGGAGCCAGAGGGCAGGGTGTTGGGCTCCCGCACTGTCCCCACTCCCTTCTCTCTCAGATGCGCGCCTCAGCGTGCACAAGAATGCTGCCCACCACGGCGGGGTCCCGAATGCCTGAAGAACACCCGAGCCATGCTGGCCCCGCACACCCCGATCCTGAACGGCCATCAGAGGAACGGGGGACAGAGACCGTTGTGGAAGGCTCTCCAAGATGCACCAGGCCACCTGTGCGCTAAAATGAACGCACCAACCAGTATGTGACATCTGAATACGGAGAAGTACACAGAGGAGTCTAGAAGCACTCAGGTCCGCCCATCACCAGGCTGCTCTTCGTTCTGCAGTGGCGACCAAGCTGCACCCTGGTCCTCTTTCCCGGGCCTGCTGGGCCCCACGTGGTGGTTCCAGGGCAGGTGAAGCCGCTGTCACCACTAAGATTCTCCTCCAACACAAGGAGCTGCAGACGCTTAGGTGGAGTCCCCGGAACGAGGCAAGTCTTACCTCTTTGTCAAAGTCCTGGTCGGGGTCGGACATACTCCTAAGAGGCACGGCCACTCCGGGCTCCAAGCCACCTACGGGACAAGGACGCTGTCATCTTAGGGAAAAGACGCCAGAGCCCCAGCAGGCCGGGCCCCCACCCTCGGACACCCTGGTACCTGACGAGGGCCACGAGATGTAGGGCTTATTCCTGGGCGGAGGCTGCCGAGACAAGCTGGGGGGAGCAGGGCCAGGCCTCTCCTCCTGGGAGGGGGGTACGGCACTCTGGGTGGAGAGAAGGGCAGTGAGCAGGCTCTGGGGCGCCCAGGCGGGGGGCGCAGGCAGACCCCGGCCCAGCAGGTCAGCCACCTGCAAAGTGGGCACCACAGAACACAGCCGGGGTCCTGGGACCTCGCTCCCTAGACAGGGGCGCCAGGCCAATTCTGAGCTAAGAATTGGCAATAACGGTTTTAGTCAAATCCTAGCTCATGTTTTTAAGTGAAAAATTATGCTACCTGCTTGTATGAAGATGTTCCTAAGAAATCCTTTTTGACAGCTACTTTCCTCACAAAACACTAACAGCCTGAAACGGTGACAGACACCAAGCCAGTGTGAACGCCCTGGTGTTCAGAGACACACAAATGAACACACAGCCGCTGGGAGCGGCCGCCGTGAAGGAGAGACCGCAGGGCAGCGGCTCCGGCTCCGGTCTGCACCGCCCCTGGGCAGGTGGGTAGCCCCGGCCCGCCCCCCCCCCCCCCCCAGGCCCCGCCCTGCTCCAGGCCCCGGCCCCGCCCCCGCCCTGGCCCCGCCCCGCCGGCCCCGCCCCCGCGAGCTCACCAGAGGCAAGTCCATGAGCACCTGCATTCCATCACCTGGGCCCATGTGGGCCACGTGGTTGAAGTTGGTTGGGTTGGATATCATCTTGGATCTCAATTCTGGGTCTCTAAGCATCTCTCTGAGGGAAAGCAGAGTATTGTCGAGACCCACAAACAGTCACAATCCTCTTGGCTCGCCTCCCCCCCCGCAGCGAGGCCGGGCTGGCCAGGGAGGGCGCGCTCACCGCCGCTGCTGCAACCTCTCCTCCTCCGGCACCTTGAAGACGAAGCGCCTCTTGCTCCTGGTCCGAAGCATCTGCTTCTTGCTGTTATCACAGGTGTCGGGCACGTTGAGGGCTGTTCCTGCGGGAATGCGGAGCGACCCCTGTGGGCCCACGTGGCCCTCGAGCTGGCGACGCGCAGGCCCCGCCTCCCCCCCCCCATCCACTTCCACGCGCCGCCAGGCTCACCCGCGAACTTGCTCCTGAAGTAGATCAAGCGGGGAGGCTCGCAGTTGAGGAGGTTGAGGGTGCCGTCGGAGCTGAGCGGTCTTATCTGTGTCGGAGAGCAGACAGGGCGGCTAGCGGGGGGCCGGGGGCGGGGCGGGAGGGGGCTGCCCCGCACCGGCCCGGGGGCCTTACCCTCCGCAGGCCGATGGTCTGAACCCACTCCATGGTGCGCACGTCAAACACGTCCACGCCGTACTCGCTGTACACCGTGACGTGAGAGGGGCTGCAACCTGGCGTAGACGGAGCAAGCAAGGTGAGCGACCCACGTGGCTGGCCCACACCTGGCGCCTTCCACCCTGGACGGCAGCGGCCAGGCCCCAACACCTGGGAACTTTAGAAGGTGCCAACGGGGGACACGCCGCCCTCAGCTTAGGGGTTACAACCGGTTCAAAGGGCGGATACTTGCACATTCCCACTCCAGAAAGAACCTTCGCTTCAAAGTTCACACCAACACCGCACGTTTAACTGCTTTACCATCCCCGTAGCTGAACATTTTAAATACCACAGTACAGATGCTCAAGAGGGTTTGTTTAAAAAGCTAGCTTTTTCATTTAGCCTCCTTACACAATCACTGCAAAAACAACTGCTTCAGGCTCAACGCATGTGAAATTGAGGCAGGGGCCGAGCATTCTGTTTTGAGGCAAATTCCTTTAAAAGATGCCAAAAAGTCAGGTTTCTGAGTCAATATTTAACATCTCCAAACAAAACTGCTGCTTAGCTCTGGGGCAACAATCCTGCCCGTCTCCACCCCCAGCTAACCCACCGGCTCGCTGGCTCTGAGAATGGTCCTTCTGGGTGTTTGCAGGCAGCCCTCTGGTGGGCTGGTCCAAACACCTGGGACCAGCTTCCTGGGAGGAGCCCCGCGGCAGGGGGACCATTCCCCCTCACCCCGAGTGATGGCATACTGCTGGGGGGGTGGGGGTGGGTGGACACAGGAATGCTCCAAGGACCGCCGGCCCATCTGGCATTTGAGGTTTAAGGGGACAGTCCCCCTTTCAGAACTGCAGTAAGACTATCTGAACAGGGAAGGAGAGGGCCTGCCGGGGGGTGGGGGTAGGGGGGCGGGTGCGCGGTGCGCTGTCGTGTCCCCAGCGCCACCCTGCAGGAGTGCAGAGCCAGGCCAACAGCACAGCTCAGCCTCCGCTCCGGTTCTCCTGCCTTCCAGGCTTGATTAACTCCCTCGCGTCACTAACTGGAGATGGACCTTTGAAAGGCTTCTCTTGATGTGTTGCTGTCAAGTTCCCAATGGGCTGTGTGGTCGGCCCTTCTCTTTTGAATACAACCAGGAAAATGAAACAGGCTTTAGGAAGGAGCCAAGAGGCTGGAACTGGCCAGCAGCCTGTCACAGAAGTGACAAGCAGAAAAACTTTATGAAGTAATTTTCAGAGGACCGTTCTGCACACGGAGGCCCCTGGGGCAGCTCCTCTTACTTGGGAACATGTGGGGCTTCCTTTGCAAGGAGCCAAGGAGTGATCTGTGTGACTTGCTGATAAAGTGATAAACTGAGGCATCCAGTCTAAAGAAAACTGTAAATTAAAACAGCAACACCAGTGGCGAGAGAACGGGCTGGGGAGCCTGACAGATCGGCGTTTGAGCCGGGCTCCGCCGTGTGCCCCACGCAATGCCCTCTGTCCTCCTTGGCCAGGTGGGACTGACTGCGCCTCCCTACTGGGGACAGGTGAGAATGAACACACGCAAATGCTCAGCACGGGAGTGGAACGAGGAGGCAACAGTTTTAGTTCTCCAGCCTGAATGTCAGTGACTTATTTTTCGCCAGCTCTAACACGGATCTGGTGTCTGTACTGTGCACAAAGGGGAAGTGAGAACCGGACAGGGCCAACACGGGAGCTTAAGGTGTGCATGCCAGTCACAAAGCCGGGATGCCAAAAACATCACGCTCAGTGACCTTTCCACAATAAACTTTTCAAAACTTAGGGTTCAGGAGGAAAAGACCCTGACAGGCAGGGTTGCCACGTGGCTCTGTGGCAACTCCTGTCCAGGCTGCCCTTGAGGACAACGGGGAGCGGCAGGGAAGGGACCCGGCCTGCCACCACCTGCCTGTCTGTCTGCTGCCCTGGCTGAGGGCTGACCAAGTCAAGGAACATGCAGAGGCCCGGAGAGCCAAAGGCCGGTGGATCCTCTCAAGGGCCCGGTGTCCCGGTTCCAACGCACTTGGGTACTCTACCAGCTTGGCGTGGCCAGCAACGAGGCACACAAAAGGTCGTCCTTTTACGTAATTAAGGAAAAATATGACCCCCACCTCCCACCCCGTTCCCACCCCCCATCCGCTCAACATCAGCATGTACCCTGTGGCCCGTCTCATCAACCCCTGCTCTTTGTCTGACCTGCTGCTTCACCGACTTGGGATACACTGAGCAGGCGATCTGAGGCGTAGAGTCTGCTAAGAGTGACCAGACAAGAGTGGGAAGTGCCCCCCCTGGAGCCAACTCGGGGCCTTGGCTCACCAAGCTCAGACCTTAGAGACTCCTGTCCGGGGACCCCGTTCCACAGAAAGCCACTGAAACTAGACAAACAAAGGGACGCAGCTCCCAGCATCCAGGGACACATCTGTCCCAGCAGGAACTTTACCCCCGCACACTGGAGCTGAATTTTTTTCTGGCTACCAAAACCTTTTAGAGCTTGTTTTTATTACTGTGTGAGTTTATAAATCAGGGGCCCCTGCAAAGCCCGGGTGCCCCAGGAGAGAAAGGCACCGCGGGCAGGAGGCTGGCGCTAGAGGGGACCCCCCTTCCCC